>NC_080066.1:25288177-25514859 GCF_949987535.1 Balaenoptera acutorostrata | reverse complement strand
CCCCACCCCCCCACCCCCCCACATACCTATTTTGGGTGAGATAGGTCCTCTAGATAAAGGGTGCATGGGAGAGGAATTTTTTGAGAACTAAGTTGTTGGGAAATTTTTTATTGTATCCTAACACCTGAATGATAGTTTGGTGAGTTATGGAATTTTATGTTCAAATTTGTTAATCTCCCACTTTTTGTTATAATGACTTATCTCTTAGGGTTTTGAAGACATTGTTCCATTGTCTTGTAGCTTTCAGTGTTATGATGGACAGTTGGCTATTGTAGGTGACCTCTTTTTTCTCTATGGAAGGTTTTTGGATCAACTTCTCTCTCTCTCTCTCTCTCTCTCTCAGTTACCAGTGTTCTGAAATTTCTTTATTATTTGCTTTGATGAGGATCTCTTTTTTCATTCATTTTACTGGGTGTCAAAATAGTCTGTTCAAACTGAAAACAGTATTTTAGTTCTGAGTCGTTTTCTTGCACTATTTCTTTCAGAACTTCCTCCCATTTGATCTCTTTATTTCTCCTTTTGTAACTCCTTTATTTGGACGTTGAACCTCAGGACTGAAACTTTTTTCTAACATTTTCTAAATTCTCCTTTTGACCTATTTTCTAGGAGATTTAACCTTATTTTTCAACCTATTGAGTTTTTTTTAACTTTTTTTTAATCAATGTTTTAAACTTCCCAATTAGTTTTTTCTTCTCTGAATGCTCCCTGCATTTTTATAGCATCCATGTCTTGTTCATGGATATAATATGGATGCAATGCTTCCTCTTGTGTTTCTGAAGATAATAATTATTTTTATTATTATTTAGTTTTCTTCTGTTCCTCATATTTTCTCTGTTGTTTTTGTTTTCTCTCAGTTTTTTTTTTTCCCACTGTGTTATTTTGGTTTCTGTGTTTTAGGCTAGAGCTTTTCTTCAAGTGCTTGGCGATTCTTGGTTATCTGTTTATATGTTGGTGAGACAGTAAGATGATGATTGGGAAGTTTGAGTTCTTGGAATGGGCTTATGTTGCTACATTAGTGGGACTCACTTAAGGGTAAAGAGGTGGGAACCCAGCCATTTCCATGGAGGCCCCTAAATAACTGGGTCTCTTGGCCTTTTCTCTTGGGCTGACCAGCTTCCTCGGAAAGGAATCCTATAATCTCCAGCCATGGGAGAAATAATTGTTCTGGAAATGAAGGGAGGGAAGGAGACTGGGGTGGGGGAAGGTCTCCCCATTAAATATGGGGACTTTATCTCCCGCTTTTTGTTATAATGACTTATCTGCACCCTTCACTGGGGGTTCCTAAGTCCAGCTCTTCTCAACCAAGGTTACCCTTTCTAGAGAGCAAATCTTTATTTCTCTGCTGGCTATCAGGGTGGTATCTTGGCTGCATGGAGAAGCTCTCCAGAAAGTCTTACCTACCTCTAAAGAGTTTCAACCTGTCCCCCCAGCTTCAGCTCAACCTTACACCATTGCCTTCTAGGGTCTCTCATGCAATTCGCATTTCTGTTCCTTTCTGAGATTCTAGGAAAGAAATAGGTCTCAGGCTTAGGATTGCTCTCTCCACTGTGCCAAGTCTTCTTCAACTGCTTTCCAGCTTCCAAATTTGTTAACATCTCTCACCTCTGTTGTCTCTTTCCTTGTTCACTTTATTCTTTTAAATAATATATTTTTCTTAAAAAAATTAAGTGAGGTTGGGAAGGCAGTGGATGAAAGGCTATGTTCAATGCACTGTTTCTTTATTCACTGAGACAACATGGTCGCTAGAAGAGTCTTTCTTTTTAATTTTGATTTAGATACAATTCACATGTGTCTTTCTTCTGTTAATTAGAGTCAATCTCATTTTTTCTTGTGCCAGTGTTCCGTTTTCTCTAACTTCAAGTGCACTGAAACAAGTGTCATCTCTCTTTCCCGTAACTGCAGCCTCCAAATATTTGTCCACAGGACCATAGCTTCTCTTTTCCTTCTTTGTAATGTCTTCTCCAAGACAAACATCGCCAATTCTTTTGACCATTATGGTCTGACTTAATTTGGTTTCCCTTTATGTTTTTGATAACCCTCCTCTCAAAGAGCTTTAGTTCTTTGAGGTCTCTTGTAAAATGTAACACCCAAACTCTTGGCATGGCCTGCTAGATGCAGAATATGGCAATATTATCCCTAGATTCTCTACCTTTTACCCACTACTAGGTCTGCTCTGGGGGCGCAGAGACCTTGGCATTTAGGACTGGACCTGAGTGAATCTTCCCAACAGAAAGAATGCAGTGTACTGTAATATAGTATCCCGCAAATTGTGAAATTATCAGTAGTCTGAAGATTCTTGCTACACATTTGAAAGTTTTGTGTCTATACACACACATATGCTTGTATGTTATTTTGGTATATATGTATAATTTTTATGGATCATATAGATGACTGCCTATAACTGAGTACCATCCTGAGATTTCAAAGCTCTGCTATCCAATGTAGTAGCCACATGTGACTGTTTAATACTAAAATAAAGTAATTAATATGAAAAATATTTAAATCCAGTTTCTCAGTCTCAGTCACATTTCAAGCAATAGCCACTTATGGCTATTGGCTATCCTTTTGCACAGCACAGATATCGTACATTTCTAAGACTGCAGAAAGTTCTATTGGGTAGTGTTGAAGCGCACATCTTGTGGTACATTTTGTTCATGGCTGTGTCGGCACTAGTGGAATTGCTTTGTCACGTGCTATCAGAAGAGAGCTGAGGCATACTTAAGCATTTACGACAAATGAAGGTCAAATGCATCAAGACACATAACTGATTCCTCTTTGATAATTACAATAGAGAAAAGTAGTGGATGGGTTGAGTCATCACACTGTATGTACGTTGAGTCATCACACTGTATGTACATGGTCATCTAACCACGATAAACTCAAAAGAATTTATACTGTGGTCATCAGGACACATTTACACTGGGAGTGCTGGCTTAATTTCAGCCTCTCAGTGTCATCGTCACATGAAATTAATATTGTTAATTTTAATGTTATTATTTTTGTAGTTTTATTGCATTAACTTTTTAAAAAATTTTATTTTATTTATTTATTTTTGGCTGCATTGGGTCTTCGTTGCTGTGCGCGGGCTTTCTCTAGTTGTGGTGAGCGGGGGCTACTCTTCGTTGTGGTGTGCAGGCTTCTCATTGCAGTGGCTTCTCTTGTTGCGGAGCACAGGCTCTAGGTGCGTGGGCTTCAGTAGTTGTGGTGTGCAGGCTCAGTAGTTGTGGCGTGTGGACTCAGTAGTTGTGGCACATGGGCTTAGTTGCTCTGCGGCATGTGAGACCTTCCTGGACCAGGGCTCGAACCCGTGTCCCCTGCATTGGCAGGCGGATTCTCAACCACTGTGCCACCAGGGAAGCCCTATTGCATTAACTTTTACAAACCATATCTATACTTTGGTTTTATAGCTGAATAAGATCAATGAGGTAGAGTTTATGTATTTTTTTCTGCTTGTTCGTATTTAAGTTTGGTCCCCTCCTTTGGTGATAGAATTCAGATAGAATCAATTCAGACAGAAATAATTCAGAAAGAATTATTTTTCCTATCAAAGAGGTCTCTACATTATTTGTTGGGAATATTAGTATACTAACAATGCTGATAGGTTAGTGGGTGCCTGTTACACATTAGGTGGTCTTCTAAGTGCTTTGCATGTCATCCCTTATTTACTTCTCATAATGTCCCTATGAGCATTGGCCCTATTATTGTCCTCATTCTAGAACCGAGGGGACTGAGGCACAGTGTTTAAGTGACTAGTCCAAGGTCATGTATTGGTGAAGCTGGGCTGTGAATTGGACAGTCTAACTCCAGAACCCACGTGCTCAGCTGTGATGCTGTTTGCGACACAGGCATTGCAATCAAATGCTCTTTTTTTCTTAAAGACTCTGGGCAAGATATATAATCTTTCTAAGCCTCAGTGTCCTTGTTTATAAAAAGGGGGCAGTTATGCTGTCCTCATAGGGTTGCTCTAAGGAATAAGTGAAAAAATATACATAAAGGCCCTAGCACAGTGCCAGTACTTGGCAAGATTTTTCCCTAAGGAAACCTTTTACTCCCCGCTTGCCACCCAGGGGCTGACCCAGCAACCCCTTCAGTTAGAATGCATTCTAACAATGGATTCTATTCACGAAGCTTCATCAACAACAGAAGTGATACAGAAGGCAGAGGACTTCAAGGCAGAGAATAGGTTCTTTCCTGTCTCCCTGGGGGATATCACCCCACCTCCCAGATGGGTCCCGGGAGCAACTCCCACCCTCCAAGGGCGCTTCTCTGACAGTGAGTCAAGAGCTATACACAAAACACCTCAGGGGGTGCCTACTCCAGCTCCAAGCATCTTTGGGCTCTGGTTATTTGAGCCTGCTTTTAACTCCTGTATTTTATTTTATTATTTTTTAAAAAATTTATTTATTTATTATTTTTGGCTGCATTGGATCTTCATTGCTGCGCGCGGGCTTTCTCTAGTTGCGGCGAGCGGGGGCTGCTCTTCGTTGCGGTGCGCAGGCTTCTCATTGCGGTGGCTTCTCTTGTTGCGGAGCACAGGCTCTAGGCGCGCGGGCTTCAGTAGTTGTGGCTTGCGGGCTCTAGAGCGCAGGCTCAGCCGTTGTGGCTCACTGGCTTAGTTGCTCTGTGGCATGAGGGATCTCCCCGGACCAGGGCTTGAACCCGTGTACCCTGCATTGGCAGGCGGATTCTTAACCACTGCACCACCAGGGAAGCCTGAACGCCTGTATTTTAAAAGACAGGATGTGGAGGGAAGCATCCCTGAGTAGGGTCTCCTGACCCGGCCACAAAGGCCTCACACAGGAGGTTGGAGATTCAGCTCGGCCTTGGGGGGATTGGTTGGTTGGTTTTGGGGTTGTTTACAAGATATGGGAGGGCCTTTCAGGCTGGTAGGAGAACATGAGTCAAAGTTCTGGGACAGGAATACACATCAGGTATGCAGGGAACAATGAGTCAACCAGTCTGATGCCAATAGCTATGCGGTATATTTTGTAATGATTTAGTTAATTTCTCTCTTTCTCTCTCTCTCTCTCACACACACACACACACACTCAAGACTCTTTGGGCTCAGGGCTTTGGGGGATCCACGGAGAAACAAGGCAGCCAGGATTCTGCCTCATTGCCAACCTTCATGGAGATTGGACAGCATCATTGCAGGAAAGGCTGCATCCAGGAGACTTAAGTTCCTGGGCCCTACTTCTGATCGGGGGGCTCCCACCTCTGTCAGGATGGCTCCTTGAGTGAATTCGAGTGAGTTCTGTGAGTTAGAGGACCGACACAGGGCTGACTTCAGGGTTGCCTATAAAACTCCCAGCAGCCTGTGGACCCCTCAGAAACTCCAGGATGTTAGAGCGACTCTAGGTACCCCCAGGACTGCTTAGCTCTTGGTCACTACTCTAGCGGTTCCTGGTGATAGTGACAGACTACGTACCCCATCACTGATTCTTCGGCTCTTCTCTGCCTCCTGGCTTCCGCTATTCATCCCTTTTGCTGCCTCATGGCCTCTGGTTTGATGCCGTCTCTCTTGGTCAACTTGTTTTTGCCTCTTCCTAAAATGCCCCAAGACAGAGAATCTGATACCATATTTTCATCAATCACTGTTGGACAAAATACTTCCCATGAGGCCTTCTTATCAATCAGCCCCACGCACTGATGGATGGTCATAGTTGGGTTTCTTACCCACAGTCCAATGCGTGCATTCATTCAACAAATATTTATCAAGCACCTGCCAGGGTGGCAGGGTCAGTGATATAAGGCAGGTGACCGATGCATCCGAAATCGCTCATGAATGCTGTGGCACCAAGTGCAACATAATCTTGGCTCCAATACATGTTCGTGTGTAAACAAGCAGAACTCCTGGGTACCACAAAACCAAACAAAAATGCTTATTATTTTTTTACCTACTGTCCATTCAGACCTGCTCTGTGGGGCTAATTCTTCCAGCCTCTGAAATCTCATAGGTCCTGTGACTTTTCCGTTTATTTTTAGGTGATTGAATATGTCCTCCTGTCACTTCTAGTCTTCCCCTCAAGTCTCATTTCAGCAACTTAAATGTGCGTTGCATTGGAATTATCCAAAAATCCATTCAGAGTAAGTCTTCTCCCCCCTCTGGTTCAGATGGGCTGCGTGCTGGCTGCTTGGGTGAGAAGGAGAGAAACAGGCAGGCTTCCTCTTCAGGTTTCCTCACTTCCGCAGGCTCTAGTCTTCTCTTCCGGCTCGGTAACCGTGGTTTCTGCCCACTGCCCTCTCTCCCAAGGCAGGAGAGGAGAGGTAAAGAGGAAGAACTGGCCGGAGAAATCTTTCTTGTCTTGGACTGTTTGAATGGATTCTGGCATTTTCTGGGCCTGGGAGGTGATGAGAGCTGTTGCTTCTTTTTTTTTTTTTTTTTAAAGAAATTCACGTTCTTTTATTTATTTATTTATTTATTTATTTATTTATTTATTTATTTATTTATGACTGTGTTGAGTCTTCGTTTCTGCACGAGGGCTTTCTCTAGTTGCGGCAAGTGGGGACCACTCTTCATTGCGGTGCGCAGGCCTCTCACCATCGCGGCCTTTCTTGTTGCGGAGCACAGGCTCCAGATGCGCAGGCTCAGTAATTGTGGCTCACGGGCCCAGTTGCTCCGTGGCATGTGGGATCTTCCCAGACCAGGGCTCGAACCCGTGTCCCCTGCATTGGCAGGCAGATTCTCAACCACTGCGCCACCAGGGAAGCCCCAGAGAGCTGTTGCTTCTTCTCATGAGGGTCTTTGGTGAGTCAGCCGAAGACAGACGCTCTGAATGCTGAGATCTGTGTCTGTACTTCTTGGACACGTGCAAAGGCACCTCTCCGCTCGCTGGCTGTGTCTGGTTGCTCCTTCCACCCCTAACCATCGGTGGGCAAAGCCCCAGCAGAGCAGCTGCGCCAGGTGGCCTTGCTAACAAGCGACTTCAGAAACTGGCACAACATCACCAGGCCTGGACCAAGATTCTTAAAGCACTTAACAAAAAATACCAAAGCTCCACAACTTCTAAAACCAAGGACCAAACCTTAAAGAGTCACTTCTTTAAGAACCGTTTCTCTTGGTGTACCACAGGTGTAAAGCTTTTTCAACTGAATGTTAATAAAACTTTCCACACTTAAAAAAAAAAACAACCCTTAATGGCCCACATCTTGTGCCTGGGAAGTACTCATGCCTTCTCATTTGTCTGCACGTACAGTGAAGGGTCCATTAGAACAGCCAAACTCTGAGTTCACATCTTCCTAAACGAAACCCCGATCTCTCTTTTCCCAATACCTTCGACTGGGGCCCGAGGAAAGGCTCTCATTTCTATTGGCAAGATTGAGTCCAGGCAGAAGTACAGTGTGGGAGAGAATTGGGGGTGGTGGTGAGAGGGCCAGGCTTCCATGAGACTGTCTCCCTGTGCTGATTTCCCTAGAGATGGGACAGGTAAGGCCAGGTGTGAACCTGAGTCAGTGTAAAAGTCTTTCTAGCACTGTTGGGTAGATGCACCAGGAATGCTGTAGATAGTCTGGAATGAAGCAGGATCTGATGCTGAGAGATCTGGGTTCAGGTCTCCACTTGGTGACTTTCTGTGTCCCTGAGTTTCAGCTTCCTCACCTATTAAATAGGTACATTCATAATCAAATTTCAGAAGGCTCCTGTAAGAATAGAGTTTGATGCGTAAGTACTTGGTACACTCTAAAATAGGAAGCTAATATTAATATTGTTAATCATCCAACAGATTCACATAGGCACCACTTATTAAAAGCCGATTACGAATTAAACATGATTTTGGGCACTGCAGAAGGGAATGAAGATTTGGATGTCATTATTTCCAAGAGCCAGCTCTCAGGAGTATCTCCTGCTGGGGGTCCTGGTGGGGTCTCGGGGCAGCATGAGAACACTGGGTGCCTGGGTGAGGGGTGTGTAGGGGCCCAGGACGAGGAAGAGGGGTGCTGAGAGGGGAAAGAGGGGGCCCGCAGGTGCCTTCGGGTCTGCGAAGTGTGGAATCGGCGAGGGCCTGTGTGTGTGGATAGTATTGCTCACCAAACTTTGCAGCTGCTCAGGACTTTGATTCAGATTAGAACCAGAAAATGTTCAGGCTAAAAGGGCCCTGAGATACCATCTTTGCTGACCCCTCCTTATTTTGTGGCCCCCAGAGACTAAATGACTTGTTCAGAGTTTCACAGTGAACCAGAGGCAGAGCCATTTCAGAACAAATGACCCAAACGCTTCCCATCCTCTGTCTGCAGCCCTTGCCTTCCCTCAGCTGTTCCCTGCAGCCTCGCCCACCCTCTTCCTCCTTCAGGTGGGTGCCTTTGGTAAACGTCTGCGAGCTTTTTGTCAGGAGTCAGGGAAGGAGCAGTGCTGCCTTTCCGTGATCTAGAGATCTGTAGTCAACATGATTTTCAGAACAAAGCACCCCAGCGTCTGAATCAGTGCATCTGAGGATAGGCACCTATTTTTACCTTGTTAGATGCGGTTCTCAGTGTTCCTTACAGCAGTGTCTATTTTTTAAAAAAAATACCACAGTAGCCTCAATGTGGTCATGATAATTTCACAGCACACCTGTCAGACTGTCAACCTGCTTTTATGTTTATTATTTTTTTAAAGATAAATGCATATGTAGCTGTTTTTTTTTAATTATTAGCACCTTTAATTATTTATTTATTTATTTATTTATTTATGGCTGTGTTGTGTCTTCGTTTCTGTGCGAGGGCTTCCTCCAGTTGCGGCAAGCGGGGGCCACTCCTCATTGCGGTGCGCGGGCCTCTCACTATCGCGGCCTCTCTTGTTGCGGAGCACAGGCTCCAGACGCGCAGGCTCAGTAATTGTGGCTCACGGGCCCAGCTGCTCCGCGGCATGTGGGATCCTCCCAGACCAGGGTTCGAACCCGTGTCCCCTGCATGAGCAGGCAGATTCCCAACCACTGCGCCACCAGGGAAGCCCAACCTGCTTTTATTATTGCCTTAAGGTAATACGCATCCCTAGCCCCTTGGACCACTACAATATTTTACTTTCCTCATCAGGCTTTTCATATCTGCAACAGTTCAGTTTCATGTGCATTTGTAGATTACTCTTTATGTAGGTCATTGTGGTACCAAAAATGAAAAAAATAAAAAAGCAAGCAAGCCAACAGAGAAGCTCCGCTGTAGGTTAATTTGAAGCTTGAGACACTGACTCTACCTGGTTTTTCTTTCATGCTAAACACTTGTTTAGGTTTTGACCCCCACTGCAAAATTAACACGGCTTTCTCTACTTATTTTTTCCCCGCCCAAGCTCAGACAGATTTCACACAGTTTGCCCAAGCTCAGACAGATTTCACACAGTTTCCCACCTCCCTCCACCTTCCTGGCCGAGGAGGGGGCAGAAGCATCCGAGCCAGGGATAAACAAATGTTTTCAATGTCCTCTTTACTATTCTGAAATGAAACCGTAAATAAATAATTGATCCCCTGGAGACTTCCTCATTTCCTCCAATTTGATGGTTTGCCACTGTCTTGGCAAGTTATTTCACTTTTAATTAAGTTTATTTCCTTCTTTGTTTCATCATATTCAAGACTGGTCTGATTTAGAAATGTAAGATGCTGGACTTTTTATTTTATTTTATTTTTTTAATGTTTTTTGGGGGGGATATAGTTGCTTTACCATGTTGTGTTAGTTTCTGCTGTACAGCGAAGTGAATCAGCTATACGTATACATATATCCCCTCTTTTTTGGATTTCCTTCCCATTTAGGTCACCACAGAGCATTGAGTAGAGTTCCCTGTGCTATACAGTAGGTTCTCATTAGTTGTCTATTTTATACATAGTAGTGTATATATGTCAATCCCAATCTCCCAATTCATCCCACCCTACCCCTCCCCCCTTGGTGTCCATACGTTTGTTCTCTACATCTTTGTCTCTATTTCTGCTTTGCAGATAGGTTCATCTATACCATTTTTCTAGATTCCACATATACGCGTTAATATACGATATTTGTTTTTCTGACTTACTTCACTCCGTATGACAGTCTCTAGGTCTATCCTGGACCTTATTTTAAGTAGAGTGTCAGAAGAATTTACAGTTGCATGATGAGTTAGGGTAGCAACTAAGAATCATGGGAAACACATCTTGTATCACAAAATCCTACCGTGTATCTAGATGTACTTCACATTCTAAGACAACGTAATTGGCAGGAAATAGAGACTTGGTTGGTAGAAGAAATAGTGGTATAATAATATCTAGACTCCAATAGAGATGTTAAAAAAATAAAATGGAATAAAGATAATTTAAAAGTGAAAAAAAATAATATCTAGAGAAATTGGGTGGTGGACTTCTGGTGGGAAAAATCTGAGTGAAAACAATGTATAGACTCTCCACCCCACACTTGTAATGGATAATTTGGTGGCATTGGTTTTTATTGTTGTGATGCACAAATTTTTATAACAAGACATGGGGCGGAATCATATGAAATATTTTTATAACAGCCAAGATAATGGCATTGACTTCCTCCTCTACTGGTATACGTGTAAGCAGGTTCTTGGTTCCATGTGTCGCCCTTTTGACGTGGCCTGTGTTTGGCAGGGCAGTGGTGTACCCTCCGAGTGGCATAGCACAGTGGTTTTGGAGGAGAATGGTAGAGTAGATTCAAAACAGGATTAGTAATTACAGGACTGCTGGTTCTATGCTAGTTTTTAAAAACAGCTATGGAATCTACTTTTACATGGTTTGTTAGATGCTGAATTTTAATGGTGGAAGAAAGGGAACATACAGGTCTTTATTGCCAAGTAGGTATCAATTGTCCATCCCATTTACCCACATTTGGGATTGAGGTTCAAAATATCTAAACACCCTGATAGCGTGGGCACCAGCCAACCAGAACGGATGCCAGTTTGCAAACAGCCCTTGTGGACTTATGGGTAATTATCGACTGAGCACCAACCCCACACTAGGTAATGCGCTCCTCTCTGTAATAGATAAGCTTGGGTGCAAAAACCCCAAAAGACACATAAAAAGGGGGACTGTCTTATTAGGCTCAGTTGCTGCCCGGAGCCATCTGTGGGCATGCGATCGGGTAAAAGTGAACAACAGCAAAACTAGCTTTCAAAGAACGTTTTTTTATTTTTTTTATTTTTTTTATTTTTTATTATTATTATTTTTAATGCTATTCTTGTCTGCTTACATTCTTTTTATGTATGTATGTATGTACGTATGTATGTATGTATGGCTTTGTTGGGTCTTCATTTTCTGTGCGAGGGCTTTCTCCAGTTGCGGCAAGCGGGGGCCACTCTTCATCACGGTGCGGGGGCCACTCTTCATCGCGGTGCGCGGGCCTCTCACTATCGCGGCCTCTCTTGTTGCGGAGCACAGGTTCCAGACGCGCAGGCTCAGTAATTGTGGCTCACGGGCCGAGTCGCTCCGCGGCATGTGGGATCTTCCCAGACCAGGGCTCGAACCCGCGTCCCCTGCATTAGCAGGCAGATTCTCAACCACTGCGCCACCAGGGAAGCCCTCAAAGAACGTTTAACAGTGTTATTGATCAGTTCTGCCCCTGGAGAGTTGGCTCTGACAGTGTATTGATGGTTGTATTGTTGAGTTTTTTGTTTTAGTGGGAGTAGCTGGTACTTCCCTCCTGCCTGGGGCACGTTTCGAGACCAGGACAAGTCCCCCCATGTTTCATAGGGAAGCAGATGGTTCCCCTGGAGCTGGGAGACACCTGGGCAGCACCTCTTCCCACTGCTCAGAGTTCAATTTGTGCATTTACAGGGAAGGCCAGGAGACTAAACCCATTTACAAAGCACAGGTGGAGGTGTTCCCACAGCCCGGCCACATGTGCCACTCAACCCAGGCCATTTGGCTTTTCAAAAGAGAGTATTTTAAGTCATCCGTCTGCACTCTTTCCTACAAGACCCTCTGCCAACACAGTCCCCCGACAATTGTTTTAGATATCTGGGACTTCTTTTTCTTTTTTAAAAAAATTTTGCTACTTTTTAAATTGAAGTATAGTTGATTTACGATGTGTTAATTACTTCTGTACAGCAAAGTGACTCACTTATACATATATATACATTCTTTTTCACAGGATATTGAATATAGTTCCCTGTGCTACACAGGAGGACCTTGTTGTTTATCCATCCTGTATATACCAGTTTGCATCTGCTAATCCCAAACTCCCAATCCATCATTCTCCCACCCCCCTCTCCCTTGGCAACCACCAGTCTCTTCTCTATGTGGGACTTCTTTTTCTTTTTTTCTGGCCGCACCATGCAGCATGAGGCATCTTAGTTCCCCAATCAGGGATCGAACCTGTGCCCCCTGCAGTGGAAGTGCAGAGTCTTAACCACTGGACCGTCAGGGAAGTCCTGGGACTTCTTTTTCTTAATTCCAGTTGTTGCAGGAGCCAAAGGACCGTGGCAGCTACCTTGTTGAACCTTTGGAGCAAGTGTCAATCACAAGTGTTTTTTTGTGTCCCCTTTGACTCTGAAAACTTTTAAAGGGATTAGCCAATATATAGCTCAAGGAGTTGAATTCTGATAAAGGTATAAAAGCTTTAAAATAAATAAGCTTCTGATCTCATGCTGGACTTGAGCTCAAAAGAAATACAGTGACTCTGAAACAGATGTCTTTTTCTTTTTAAGCCAGAAGGGAACAGCTAAGCCAGGCTCTGACTGCTTGCTGAACAGGGCACATGTGTCTAGGTTTTTTGCTGAATAAGTGCCAAGTGTCAAGAGATCTGGGTAAGTCCCCGAGGGCAGTAAGGATGGCTCTCCCATGTGCTGTGAAGGTACGATGGGCTGAGAAGGTGGGACGTAGGTTCAGGAAAGGAATATTGATGGTGTAGCATGGAGGCAGAGGGGAAATGCCTCCATGTGGAAAGAATATGTATACTACTCAGCCAGAAAAAAGAGCAAAATAATGCCATTTGCAGCAACATGGATGCAACTAGAGATTATCGTATCAAGTGAAGTAAGCCAGAAAGAGAAAGACAAATACCATATGATATCACTTATATGTGGAATCTAAAATATGACACAAATGAACTTATCTACGAAACAGAAACAGACTCACAGACATAGAGAACAGAGCGGTGGTTGCCAAGGGGGAGTGGGGGAGGGATGGAGTGGGAGTTTGGGATTAGCAGATGTAAACTATTGTATATAGAATGGATAAACAACAAGGTACTGCTGTATAGCACAGGGAACTATATTCAGTATCCTGTGATAAACCATAATGCAGAAGAATATTTTAAAAAATGTATATATATGTGTAACTGAATTAGTTTGCTGTACAACAGTAATTAACACAATGTTGTAAATCAACTAAATTTCAATTAAAGATATTAAAACAAAAAAGAAGGAATATGTACAGTTCAGCTTCAAAAGAGAGAGAATTGGGAAAAGCATATTGTCAGGGTAAAAGTTGGAGCTTTGGAATTAGAAAGACCTGGGTTCACGTTCTACCTTGGCTGATTGCTAGCGGTGTGACTTTGAGCTGTAAATTGGGGCAGTGAGATGGAAGCATAACACCCAGCTGGTGGGGTTGTTGAGTGTACCTACCTCCTTCTGGCACAAAAGGAGTTTGATAGGTGTTGGTTCTTTATTCAGCTTCTGATTTCTAGGGCAAAGCTCTGATATGGAACATTTGGAATCCTTAACTTGCTCTTAGTTGTCCAGGAAGCAATGAATTGAGTCATGAAGACCCATTAGGAAGAGCTCAGGAATGGGTTTCCCCCTCAGTCACTCTCCAGCTGTGACTTCAAAGGAGCCACTTCTCCTCAGAAGCTTCTATTTCCTCAAATGCAAACTGAGGGGTTTGGAAGTTAAGCATCTTCCAGGTTAGAAACTTAAAGGAGCATTACCTTTATTATTTCAGGAGACCGGGGCCACTTGCCTTCATGTCTTTCTTTTGGGGAAAGTGATGGAAGACCCAGAGAAGAAGTGAAGCTCAGTGATCAAAGCTGGAAATTAGAATCTGTATAAAATTAGTAAAATACTTTCATCTCATTTAAAAATGAGACCATCATACACTGCTATAGACTATATACGTATATATGAATTTTTAAATTAATTTTTATTGGAGTATAGTTGATTTACAATGTGTTAGTTTCTGCTGTACAGCAAAGTGAATCAGTTATACATATACATATATCCACTCTTTTTTAGATTCTTTTCCCATATGACAATCTCTGGGTCCATCCATGTCACTGGAAATAGCATTATTTTGTTCTTTCTATGGCTGAGTAATATTCCATTGTATATATATACACCACATCTTCTTTATCCATTCCTCCATTGATGGACATTTAGTTTGCTTCCATGTGTTGGCTATTGTAAATAGTGCTGCTGTGAACATAGGGGTGCACATATCTTTTCGAATTATGATATTGTCTGGGTATAAGTCCAGGTGTCACTCCATCTTCTTGGTCTTAGCCTCTTCCATCAGTAAAAGGTGACTCGACCTTTCTAGCACTGGTGCCTCAGGGACCTGCTGGTGCAAAGACTTTAGGAGATGCATGTGCTCCTTCATTCATTAAATAAAAACTCGCTCATACAAAATAAGCAACCGTATGAAACATGTATAAGGCTAGTTTAATATATAGAGGTTATTGTAATTATATTTTGAGTTCTTTTTTTCAGATAAAAAAATTTCCCCCAGCTTTATTGAGATATAATTGACAAATATTGTATATCTCTTGCGTGTACAACTTCATGTTTTGATACACATATACCTTGTGAAATGATCACCAGTTGAGCTAATTAACATCCATTTCCTCATTCTTTTTTTGTGGCGAGAACACTTAAGATCTACTGTCTTGGCAAATTTCAAGTGTACAATATGGTATTGTTAACTATAGTCATATTGCTGTACATTAGATTTCCAGAGTGTATTCATCTTGCATACCTGCAACTCTGTACCCCATTCTGTATCTCCCCATTCCCCGCCCCCCAGCCCAGCCCCTGGCAACCATGCTACTCTCTGCTTCTATGAGTTTTGACTATTTTAGATTCCACAGCTAAGTGAGACCATGGAGTATTTGTCTTTGTCTGGCTTATTTCACTTATCATAATGTCCTCCAGCTTCATCCATGTTGTCTCAAATGGCAGGATTTCATTTTATAAGGTTGACTAATATTCCCTTATATATTTACACCATACTTTCTTCATCCACTATGGGCATTTAGGTTGCTTCCATATCTAGGCCATCATCAACAATGCTGCAATGAACACAGGAGTTCAAATATCTCTTCAAGATTCTGATTTTATTTCCTTTGGGTATATACCCAGAAGTGGACTTGCTGGATCACAGGGTAGTTCTATTTTTAATTTTTTGAGGAACCCCCATACTGTTTTCCATAGTGGCTGCACCAATTTACATTCCCACCAACAGTGTACAAGGGCTACCTTTTCTGCATATCCTCGCCAACATTTATTTCTTGTCTTTTTGATAATAGCCCTTCTCACAGGTGTGAGGTGGTATCTCATTGCGGTTTTGATTTGCATTTCCCTGATGATGAGCGATGTTGAGCATCTTTTCACGTACCTGTTGGCCATCTGTATGTCTTCTTTTGGGGAATGTCTATTTAGATACATTGCCCATTTAAAAATTATTTTTGTTTGTTTTTTGGCGATTGAGTTGTATGAGTTCCTTATATACGTTGGATATTAACCCCTTATCCACCCCTGCAGTGGTGGAGTGGGCTGCTAGGGCCCTCCTGCTCTCCTTTTCCCCCACAGGGAGAATTTGTGGCCGAGGTGATTCCTCTTGGTGCTGAACTGTACCAGTCTGAAGGATGGGAGACACAGTTAAACACTTTCTATAGCTTTCTATGAGGCCTTCTTTGCTTTTTCCCCTCTACTGGGTTGTTACAGCTTCTTAACTGCACCCTGAGACTCTCCCAGAGCCATTTTCCTCCATGACTAGTTGTTAAATTATTGTTTTGTGGGGTACAAAGGCTGAGACCTCTCAGTTCTCCGTCTTACTAATGCTCTCCAACTCGGTCATATGATCTTTTTTTTTTTAATTTTAATTTTATTTTATTTATTTATTTTTTAACGTTTTTATTGGAGTATAATTGCTTTACAATGGTGTGTTAGTTTCTGCTTTATAACAAAGTGAATCACTTACACATATACATATATCCCCATATCTCTTTCCTCTTGCGTCTCCCTCCCTCCCACCCTCCCTATCCCACCCTTCTAGCTGGTCACAGAGCACCGAGCTGAACTCCCTGTGCTATGCAACTGCTTCCCACTAGCTATCTATTTTACATTTGGTAGTGTATAAATGTCCATATATACACTACCACTCTCACTTTGTCCCAGCTTACCCTTCCCCCTCCCCGTGTCCTCAAGTCCATTCTCTAGTAGGTCTGTGTCTTTATTCCCGTCTTGCCCCAAGGTTCTTCATGTCTTTTTTTTTTTTTTTTTTTTTTTAGATTCCATATATATGTGTTAGCATACGGTACTTGTTTTTCTCTTTCTGACTTACTTCACTCTGTATGACAGACTCTAGGTCCATCCACCTCACTACAAATATCTCAATTTCGTTTCTTTTTATGGCTGAGTAATATTCCATTGTATATATGTGCCACATCTTCTTTATCCATTCATCTGTCGATGGACACTTAGGTTGCTTCCATGTCCTGGCTATTGTAAATAGAGCTGCAATGAACATTGTGGTACATGACTCTTTTTGAATTATGGTTTTCTCAGGGTATATGCCCAGTAGTGGGATTGCTGGGTCGTATGGTAGTTCTATTTTTAGTTTTTTAAGGAACCTCCATACTGTTCTCCATAGTGGCTGTATCAATTTACATTCCCACCAACAGTGTATGAGGGTTCCCTTTTCTCCACACCCTCTCCAGCATTTATTGTTTGTAGATTTTTTGATGATGGCCATTCTGACCAGTGTGAGATGATATCGCATTGTAGTTTTGATTTGCATTTCTCTAATGATTAATGATGTTGAGCATTCTTTCATGTGTTTGTTGGCAATCTGTATATCTTCTTTGGAGAAATGTCTGTTTAGGTCTTCTGCCCATTTTTGGATTCGGTTGTTTGTGTTTTGGATATTGAGCTGCATGAGTTTCTTGTTTGTTTTGGAGATTAATCCTTTGTCAGTTGCTTCATTTGCAAATATTTTCTCCCATTCTGAGGGTTGCCTTTTCATCTTGTTTATGGTTTCCTTTGCTGTGCAAAAGCTTTTAAGGTTCATTAGGTCCCATTTGTTTATTTTTCTATTTATTTCCGTTTCTCTAGGAGATGGGTCAAAAAGGATCTTGCTGTGATTTATGTCATAGAGTGTTCTGCCTATGTTTTCCTCTAAGAGTTTGATGGTGTCTGGCCTTACATTTAGGTCTTTAATCCATTTTGAGTTTTTTTTGTGTATGGTGTTAAGGAGTGTTCTAATTTCCTTCTTTTACATGTAGCTGTCCAGTTTTCCCAGCACCACTTATTGAAGAGGCTGTCTTTTCTCCATTGTACATTCGTGCCTCCTTTATCAAAGATAAGGTGACCATAGGTGTGTGGGTTTATCTCTGGGCTTTCTATCCTGTTCCATTGATCTATATTTCTGTTTTTGTGCCAGTACCATACTGTCTTGATTACTGTAGCTTTGTAGTATAGTCTGAAGTCAGGGAGCCTGATTCCTCCAGCTCCGTTTTTCTTTCTCAAGATTGCTTTGGCTATTTGGGGTCTTTTGTGTTTCCATACAAATTGTGAAATTTTTTGTTCTAGTTCTGTGAAAAATGCCAGTGGTAGTTTGATAGGGATTGCATTGAATCTGTAGATTGCTTTGGGTAGTAGAGTCATTTTCACAGTATTGATTCTTCCAATCCAGGAACATGGCATATCTCTCCATCTATTTGTATCATCTTTAATTTCTTTCATCAGTGTCTTATAATTTTCTGCATACAGGTCTTTTGTCTCCTTAGGTAGGTTTATTCCTAGGTATTTTATTCTTTTTGTTGCAGTGGTAAATGGGAGTGTTTTCTTAATTTCACTTTCAGATTTTTCATCATTAGTGTATAGGAATGCAAGAGATTTCTGTGCATTAATTTTGTATCCTGCTACTTTACCAAATTCATTGATTAGTTCTAGTAGTTTTCTGGTAGCATCTTTAGGATTCTCTATGTATAGTATCATGTCATCTGCAAACAGTGACAGTTTTACTTCTTCTTTTCTGATTTGGATTCCTTTTATTTCTTTTTCTTCTCTGATTGCTGTGGCTAAAACTTCCAAAACTTTGTTGAATAATAGTGGTGAGAGTGGGCACCTTGTCTTGTTCCTGATCTTAGTGGAAATGGTTTCAGTTTTTCACCATTGAGGATGATGTTGGCTGTGGGTTTGTCATATATGGCCTTTATTATGTTGAGGAAAGTTCCCTCTATGCCTACTTTCTGCAGGGTTTTTATCATAAATGCGTGTTGAATTTTGTCGAAAGCTTTCTCTGCATCTATTGAGATGATCATATGGTTTTTCTCCTTCAATTTGTTAATATCGTGTATCACATTGATCGATTTGCATATATTGAAGAATCCTTGCATCTTTGGGTTAAACCCCACTTGATCATGGTGTATGATCCTTTTAATGTGCTGTTGGATTCTGTTTGCTAGTATTTTATTGAGGATTTTTGCATCTATGTTCATCAGTGATATTGGTCTGTAGTTTTCTTTTTTTGGGGACATCTTTGTCTGGTTTTTGTATCAGGGTGATGGTGGCCTCATAGAATGAGTTTGGGAGTGTTCCTCCCTCTGCTATATTTTGGAAGAATTTGAGAAGGATAGGTGTTAGCTCTTCTCTAAATGTTTGATAGAATTCGCCTGTGAAGCCATCTGGTCCTGGGCTTTTGTTTGTTGGAAGATTTTTAATCACAGTTTCAATTTCAGTGCTTGTGATTGGTCTGTTCATATTTTCTATTTCTTCCTGGTTCTGTCTAGGAAGGTTGTGCATATCTAAGAATTTGTCCATTTCTTCCAGGTTGTCCATTTTATTGGCATATAGTTGCTTGTAGTAATCTCTCATGATCCTTTGTATTTCTGCAGTGTCAGTTGTTACTTCCC
This sequence comes from Balaenoptera acutorostrata, assembly GCF_949987535.1. Lineage (NCBI taxonomy): Eukaryota > Metazoa > Chordata > Mammalia > Artiodactyla > Balaenopteridae > Balaenoptera > Balaenoptera acutorostrata. The sequence continues at coordinate 25,495,839 of NC_080066.1, read as the reverse complement.
CTTTTTCATTTCTAATTCTATTGATTTGAGTCTTCTCCCTTTTTTTTCTTGATGAGTCTGGCTAATGGTTTATCAATTTTGTTGATCTTCTCAAAGAACCAGCTTTTAGTTTTATTGATCTTTGCTATTGTTTCCTTCATTTCTTTTTTTGTTTATTTCTGATCTGATCTTTATGATTTCTTTCCTTCTGCTAACTTTGGGGGCTTTTTTTGTTCTTCTTTCTCTAATTGCTTTAGGTGTAAGGTTAGGTTGTTTATTTCAGATGTTTCTTGTTTCTTAAGGTAGGATTGTATTGCTATAAACCTCCCTCTTAGAACTGCTTTTGCTGCATCCCATAGGTTTTGGGTCGTCGTGTTTTCATTGTCATTTGTTTCTAGGTATTTTTTGATTTCCTCTTTGATTTCTTCAGTGATCTCTTGGTTATTAAGTAGTGTATTGTTTAGCCTCCGTGTGTTTATACTTTTTACAGATTTTTTCCTGTAATTGATATCTAGTCTCATAGTGTTGTGGTCAGAAAAGATACTTGGTATGATTTCAATTTTCTTAAATTTACCAAGGCTTGATTTGTGACCCAAGATATGATCTATCCTGGAGAATATTCCATAAGCACTTGAGGAGAATGTTTATTCTGTTGTTTTTGGATGGAATGTCCTATAAATATCAATTAAGTCCATCTTGTTTAATGTAGCATTTAAAGCTTGTGTTTCCTTATTTATTTTCATTTTTGATGATCTGTCCATTGGTGAAAGTGTAGTATTAAAGTCCCCTACTGTGATTGTGTTACTGTTGATTTCCCCTTTTATGGCTGTTAGTATTTGCCTTATGTATTGAGAAGCTCCTATGTTGGGTGCATAAATATTTACAATTCTTATATCTTCTTCTTGGATTGATCCCTTGATCATTATGTAGTGTCCTTCTTTGTCTCTTGTAATAGTCTTTGTTTTAAAGTCTATTTTGTCTGATATGAGAATTGCTACTCCAGCTTTCTTTTGATTTCCATTTGCATGGAATATCTTTTTCCATCCCCTCACTTTCAGTCTGTATGTGTTCGTAGGTCTGAAGTGGGTCTCTTGTAGACAGCATATATACAGGTCTTGTTTTTGTATCCATTCAGCCAGTCTATGTCTTTTGGTTGCAGCATTTAATCCATTTTCATTTAAGGTAATTATCGATATGTATGTTCCTATTACCATTTTCTTAATTGTTTTGGGTTTGTTATTGTAGGTCTTTTCCTTCTCTTGTGTTTCCTGCCTAGAGACGTTCCTTTAGCATTTGTTGTAAAGCTGGTTTGGTGGTGCTGAATTCTCTTAGCTTTTGCTTGTCTGTAAAGCTTTTAATTTCTCCATCAAATCTGAACGAGATCTTGCTGGATAGAGTAATCTTGGTTGTAGGTTTCCCCCTTTCATCACTTTAAATATGCCCTGCCACTCCCTTCTGGCTTGCAGAGTTTCTGCTGAAAGATCAGCTGTTAACCTGATGGGGATTCCCTTATGTGTTATTTGTTGTTTTTCCCTTGCTGCTTTTAATATTTGTTCTTTGTATTTAATTTTTGATAGTTTGTTTAATATGTGTCTTGGTGTGTTTCTCCTTGGAATTATCCTCTATGGGACTCTCTGTGCTTCCTGGACTTGATTGACTATTTCCTATTTCCTTACCCATGTTAGGGAAGTTTTCAACTATAATCTCTTCAAATATTTTCTCAGTCCCTTTCTTTTTCTCTTCTTCTGGGACCCCTATAATTCGAATGTTGGTGAGTTTAATATTGTCCCAGAGGTCTCTGAGACTGTCCTCAATTCTTTTCATTCTTTTTTCTTTATTCTGCTCTGCAGTAGTTATTTCCACTATTTTATCTTCCAGGTCACTTATCCGTTCTTCTGCCTCAGTTATTCTGCTATTGATCCCTTCTAGAGAATTTTTAATTTCATTTATTGTGTTGTTCATGATTGTTTGTTTGCTCTTTAGTTCTTCTACATCCTTGTTAAACATTTCTTTTATTTTCTCCATTCTATTTCCAAGATTTTGGATCATCTTTACCATCATTATTCTGAATTCTTTTTCAGGTAGACTGCCTATTTCCTCTTCATTTGTTAGATCTGGTGGGTTTTTACCTTGCTCCTTCATCTGCTGTGTGTTTCTTTGTCTTCTCATTTTGCTTAACTTACTGTGTTTGGGGTCTCCTTTTTGCAGGCTGCAGGTTCATAGTTCCCGTTGTTTTTGGTGTCTGCCCCCAGTGTCTAAGGTTGGTTCAGTGGGTGTGTAGGCTTCTTGGTGGAGGGGACTAGTGCCTGTGTTCTGGTGGATGAGGCTGGATCTTGTGTTTCTGGTGGGCAGGTCCACGTGTGGTGGTGTGTTTTGGGGTGTCTGTGACCTTATTATGATTTTAGGCAGCCTCTCTGCTAATGGGTGTGGTTGTGTTCCTGTCTTGCTAGTTGTTTGGCATAGGGTGTCCAGCACTGTAGCTTGCTGGTCATTGAGTGGAGCTGGGTCTTGGCGTTGAGATGGAGATCTCTGGGAGATTTTTGCTGTTTGGTATTATGTGGGGCTGGGAAGTCTCTTGTGGACCAGTGTCCTGAACTTGGCTTTCCCACCTCAGAGGCACAGCCCTGACGCCTGGCTGGAGCACCAAGAGCCTGTCATCCACACAGCTCAGAATAAAGGGAGAAAAAAAAAGAAAGAAAGAAAGGAGATAAAATAAATAAAATAAAAATGTTATTAAGATAAAAAATACTATTAAAAAATTGCAAAAAGTAATAAAAAAAAGAGAAGAGAACAACCAAACCAAAAAACAAATCCACCAATGATACCAAGCACTGGAAAACTATACTTAAAAAAAAAAAAGGAAAAACCAAAACGGACAGACAGAACGCTAGGACAAATGGTAAAAGCAAAGCTATACAGACAAAACCACACACAGAAGCATACACATACACACTCACAAAAAGAGAAAAAGGGGAAATATATATATATCGTTGCTCCCAAAGTCCACCTCCTCAAATCATCCCACCTCCTCCTTGGGATGATTCGTTGTCTATTCAGGTATTCCACAGATGCAGGGTACATCATGTTGATGTGGAGCTTTAATCCGCTGCTTCTGAAGCTGCTGGGAGAGATTTCCCTTTCTCTTCTTTGTTCGCACAGCCCCCAGGTTTCAGCTTTGGATTTGGACCCGCCTCTGCATGTAGGTCGCCTGAGGGCGTCTGTTCTTCGCTCAGACAGGACTGGGTTAAAGGAGCAGCTGATTTGGGGGCTCTGGCTCACTCAGGCCGGGCGGAGGGAGGGGTACGGTTGCGGGGCGAGCCTGCGGCGGCAGAGGCCGGCGTGACGTTGCAGCAGCCTGAGGCGCACCGTGCGTTTTCCCGGGGAAGTTGTCCCTGGATCATGGGACCCTTGCAGTGGCGAGCTGCACAGGCTCCCGGGAGGGGTGGTGTGGAGAGTGACCTGTGCTCGCACACAGGCTTCTTGGTGGCGGCAGCAGCAGCCTTAGCGTCTCATGCCCGTCTCTGGGGTCCGCGCTGATAGCCGCGTCTCGCGCCCGTCTCTGGAGCTTGTTTAGTTGGTGCTCTGAATCCCCTCTCCTCGCGCACCAGGAAACAAAGAGGCAAGAAAAAGTCTCTTGCCTGTTTGGCAGCTGCAGACTTTTTCCCAGACTCCCTCCCGGCTAGCCGTGGCACACTAGCCCCCTTCAGGCTGTGTTCACGCAGCCAACCCCAGTCCTCTCCCTGGGATCCGACCTCCGAAGCCCGAGCCTCAGCTCCCAGCCCCCGCCCGCCCTGGCGGGTGAGCAGACAAGCCTCTCGGGCTGGTGAGTGCTGGTTGGCACCGATCCTCTGTGCGGGAATCTCTCCGCTTTGCCCTCTGCACCCCTGTTGCTGCGCTCTCCGCTGTGGCTCCGAAGCTTCCCCCCTCTGTCACCCGCAGTCTCCGCCCGCGAAAGGGCTTCCTAGTGTGTGGAAACCTTTCCTCCTTCACGGCTCCCTCCCACTGGTGCAGGTCCCATCCCTATTCTTTTGTCTCTGTTTTTTTCTTTTTTCTTTTGCCCTACCCAGCTACGTGGGGGGTTTCTTGCCTTTTGGGAGGTCTGAGGTCTTCTGCCAGCGTTCAGTAGGTGTTCTGTAGGAGTTGTTCCACATGTAGATGTATTTCTGATGTATCTGTGGGGAGGAAGGTGATCTCCATGCTTACTCTTCCCCCACTTGAAGCTCCTCCGGTCATATGATCTTATATGTAGAAAACTCTGAGTGGGTCTTTGCTCCAGAAAATGCCCTTCCCAGTTGGCATGAAACTCTTTTATTTCTTTTAATTAAAAAATTTGAAATGTATGCTTCTGGTGGTTAGGCTTTGAGGATTTTGTTGTACTTCGTTGGCACAATTTGTGTCTTCACCTTGCCTATGGAATGACTCTCAAATTCTTTATCCAGATGTTTACAGCACTGGAAATCTGGCTCTAATGTACTTTCCTGTCTGGAAACTTCTGTTCTCTGTGTACTTCAGCTAGTCCATTGATTTGCTTACTTTCCCCAGAAGGCCCAGCCCCAGGTGTGCAGTCTTTGCAGGAGTGTGGGAACTTGTCTCCAGGAAAAGGACAGCTGATTCTGAGTACAAACTAATCCACCACCTTGCCTTGAAGTGCCTTAGTCAGAACTCAGAGCAAAGGGTGCTCTCTGGAAGGAAACAGCAAGACTAGCCCTAAAGACAGATTCAGGGAGATGCTCAAGGAATGCTGTCCCCATTTAAGAGAAAAGGTTTTAGTCTGTGGGAGAGAAATTCATGGATTAAAAGAAATCAGTCACGTCTCGTAACTGCAGTTACCAAATTTTGGCTGGTGTTTTGAGTAGCACACATCTTAGGTGAAATAGGGAGCAGAGAGGAAAATTCACAAAGTTCTTTGGGAGAATCCCAAAAGACAAGCCAGGAACTTCTAGGCACATAGTAGGTGCACAATTGAATGTTGAATGATTTTCTGATTGAGGAGCAAAAAAAGAAAAAAAAAAGTCGAATGAATAATAGACTGAATGGTTTTCTAAGCTCTCATTACAGTGTTTTAGAAGGAAGCACAAAAGTGTGCCTTTAAATAGAGTTGTTTTATGCCAGGCTATCTTTAGGAGAAATTGGGCTGACCAAGGCAGGGGTCAAAATAATTCTTGTATTTTCCCAAATCCCTTCCTTCTCTTGAGAGCTAGGAGAAGCTGGTGTTGGAGAAACATAATTTTAAAAACCCCAATCTTCCCTCAATCCAGAAAACCTCTCCACAAAGGTAGTAGAGAAAGAAAACCATTGTATTTACTGCGGGAGGGCAGGGGCATTAAACCAGACTGTGATGTGCGTCACGGTCAACCCGCTGAGAGTTTGCAAAGACAGAAAGGAGTTTCACCCCCTTAGGTAGCCAAGCAGACACAACCTGTGAGAGACCTGTTCTCAAGAGAAACAATCACTGGTCCTCAAGTGAGGCAACTTTACAGCATCTTTTCCATCCTCACTTTCTCATGGTAATTGGGGCACCACCTGCATTGGCTTTATTTCCAAGGAGAAACAAAACTCTCATATATTTAAGACAGGAGGTAGTTTTGCAAATCGAAGCCAGGTGCCATGAGGTCAGGCTCCTATGCTCCCAAGGGAATCGGGAGAGAGGAGCTCTATCTCCCTTGATGTGTGTGCTTCAAAAAGGTGGCTCCCAGGTCCCCGAGAAAACATTCCTGAGTGGTGAGACCTCCAAAAAAAAAAAAAGTATGTAAAGTTTAACATACATCTGAGAAAGACAGAGAAAGAAATTCTGGAAGAAAAGGGAGAGGAGAGGGAGAAGTTTCTTCTCTCATTTTCAACAGGGAGAATTAGCCTCCTGTTTTCAATTGGTATTTGTCCTTACCCTGGCCAGGGCTGGAATCATTCTGGACCAGACATAGTCTGTTTCCAAAAATCTTCTCTTGTCAGGTAGCAGGATGGGAAACAAAATAAATTGACTCCACCTAGAAGACGTTCTGAACTTGAAGACCATATGTGAACTAGGAGATGTGCATTTAAAAAATAATTCCCTGCCACTAATGGTGCTCAGTCTTCTTTTGTCCACACTGTAAAGGCCCAGGTGGCTGGACACAGCACTCTCAGTTAACGTCAGAGAGGCTGTTTCTGAGCTACTTCTCAGAGACAATCAAGAATTATTCCTCTTGTTGCTGATTTGACTTATAAGACACACTAGACTACCTATCTGTCTATCTATCTACCCATCCATCTACCTACCTACCCATCCATCATTATCTATCTATCTATCTATCATCTATCGATATATTGATATAGTTATATCAATAGCTAGAGATATAGATAGATATAGTTGATAGATAGATAGGTAGATATGATGGATGGGTGGATAGATATTTAGATAGATAGATAGATAGATAGATAGATAAATAATCTTCCCTCAGGCTCATGATCAACTTGAAAATATCAAGTGACTCTAATTAGGAAGCATCCACTAATCCCCCGCGCTGTGCTGGAGCATCTCTTATTCTCATAATGGACAATGGGCTCCATTTTATAGGTGAGAAAATCTCATCCAGGAAGGAAAGTGATGCTGCAAAGCTTATCATGGCTGAGCTGGGACTGGACCTCAGGTCTGTCTGGTTTCCAAACCCACAGTCTCTCCGCAGCTCCCTGTGTCCCCAGGGCCCCAGCACATCTCAGCTTACACATGGGATCATAGGAAGTGATTTTTTTCAACCAGTGTGTTCACAGTAGGGAGGACAGCAAGCTCTCCGGATTGTATGGAAGTAGTTCTGGCACCAAGAAGAAAGCTTAACTAGCTGTAATCCCAGAGCCCTCGCCATGCTGCAACTGGGATCTCTGTTCTAAATACTGTCAAAGATTCTCTCCTTGACCAAACTCTGCTCAGCCTTCCTGAACTCTTTTTCAACTAAGCGTGACTTTTGGGCTTCTGTGTTTGTCTCTGCATTGTCCAATTTTAGCAAGAATCTTGCTAAGTCAGTTTAACCAGAACCCTCACTCTGGATATCTGATTGGTTTCCTCATCCCCCGAGGTGAGGTTCGATCACCTGGCTTGCCTTCAGCAAGAATCCTGATAGGTCGGTTCAGCCAGAATCCACCTTCCCGCTGCTGTTTCCTCTTAGTAATCTTCCCTCCACTGCCCTGCCCCTCACCGCCACCCCGCACCCCGTCCCTTCTCTATAAACTCCCGCTTTCCCATGCAGTCTCCCCCCTACTGCAATACCCATCGCTGCGGCCCCCCTTGAATAGTCATCCTTCCTGCGCTTTCACAAGTGTCACTGGGTGTTTTCTTTAACCATGTTGACACGTTTATAAACCGCGGTGTGGGTGTTCCACTGGCAGGAAGAAACAGCTGCCAACTCACAAAGAGCCGGAGAGAGGCTTTCTTCCTGTGTGTGTGGAAAAACCGTGAGCTCTGCAGTCAGAGAGGATATTGAAGGCCGGTGAGGGAAGAAGCAGGCGAGGGAAATGAGGTGACAGGACAAAAATGGAGAGAACCGCGATGGGGGATTCACGTGGACAAGAAACTGGGCGATGGTGGGAGGTTTGGCCACGGGAGGAGGGCGGTGAAGGCCTGGCAGGGATGGGATGTCCTGCCTGCACTTGTGGGGGCCGGATGGGCAGGCTGGCACAAAGCTCACTGCCGTCTTCTCCTAGTGCACCGCTGGCTTCATAGAATACTGTGTATCAATTTCCCGAGGCTGCTGTCATAAATTCCCAGAAGCTGGATGACTTGAAAACAACAGAAACGTACTTTCTCTCAGTTTTGGAGGCCAGAAGTTCAAAGTCAAGGTGTTGGCAGGACCACGCTCCCTCTGCAGGCTCTAGGAGAGGACCCGTCCTGGCCTCTCCCAGCTTCTTGTGGCCCCAGGTGTTCCTGGGCTTGGGGCTGCCTCGCTCCAATCTCGGTCTCCGTCTTCACCTGGCCTTCTCTTCTCCCTGTTGTCTCTTGTTAGGACGCTCGATGTTGGATTTAGGGTCCAGCCGTAAAATCTAGGATGCTCTCACCTCTAGATCTTTAACTTAATGATATCTGCCGAGACCCCTTTACCAAATAAGGTCATATTCGCAGGTGCCAGGTGGACATACCTCTGGAGGGGCCACCATTTAAACATCACACAGTGCATTCATTTACTTCCTCACCTGCCCAACAACTCATTTTGAGCCCGAATATACCAAGGAACCATGGCAAGGACAGAGACAAACTAGAGAGTCTGCCCTCAGGGGTTTACAGTTTAGAAAGAGGGACAAAGCAGATGCTTGTAGAGCTTGACGAAAAAATCGTGAGTGCCATGGGAAATGTACAGAGAAATACAATAGGATGGGAACTTAACAAGGTGAGAGATACATCAGCTCAAGTCAGGAGTATTTCATGGCGGAGTTGATATTTGAAGTGGATCTCGGGAGACGGGAAGACATGAACTTGTGGGAATGTGGCATTCTAGGCAGAAAAACTAGCTTCCCGAAGGCCTGGAGGCAGGAAACGATGGGGGTTCACGGGCAGTGCTAAGAAATCTGGATCAGTGGGAGCACAGGTGAGTGAAAGGCAGAGATGAAAGGCGATGGTAGAGAGGTTGTCTGGGGACAAGATGGGGTGCCCTGGATGGGGTTCGCCAGGGAAGATTACACAGCGTTTTGAACATGAGGGTGTGGGATAATAACCTTGATTTCTGAAGATAATATTTTTATATTTCATAAATAGTAAAAATTATTTTAAGCTAGAGATATTTGAGATTCAATAGATGCAGAGAGAGGCCTTCCTGGAGCTTTCTTTATCTAACTAAAAGCAGACACTTAAGAGAAATAAGGACCACCATGAATTCCTTCTTTGGGGTGGGTGTGATCCCAGGAGTGAGGCTAAGAGTAAACCTACTTCCATAAATCTCCATTTTGGGGCAGTTTTTGGCCCTGAAGAAAACAAGACAGGAAGACCACTCATACCTATGTGGACAAACATTATCACAAACTTTCTTGTCTCCTGAAACCCTTATTTGCTCTTTGTGTTGGAGCCTTTTCTTTTTCCTCTCTTTCCTTTGGTAAGTTAGCTATTTAAGCCCCAAATTCTAACCACTCCTTTGAGTGCCTCATCCCGTGTATGCATGTTGCATGTGTAGATAAAAGCATGCTTCTCTTGCTCATCGGTATTTTGTTAATTTAATTCACAGGCCCTCAGGTACTGAATCTAAGAGGTAGAGGAAAAGTTATTCACACTCTACAGTTTATATGTTGTATATGTGAATTAAAATGGAGAAGGAGACTTAAGATGGGGACACTGGTTCATCAGCTATTAAATAATCCATGCACGATTAGCAGGAGAGAAAGTAGAGATAAGTATATAGTTTGGAGAAGTTGCAGAGGCAGAATCATAAGAATTTGGTAAGAGAGAGAGGGAGGTTAGAAAGGGGGAAGGGATAGTCAACAAGGACTCTGTGGTTCTAAGCCTGGATGACCAGGTCCACGATGGTGCTGTTAATAGAATGAGGGACTACAAGAGAGACAAAGATCATAAGTGAACAGGATGAGTTAGTGGAACCTGTGTGAAGCCTGGCAGAGAGGCTAGAACTAGGGATGAGGATTGAGATTGTCTGAACTGCGTGTTCTTGAAGGCATGGCGTGGGAGGAGAAAACCAAGGAAAAGTGAAAGCAAGGAGGGAAGAGGGGACTTGGAGGTGATTTGGGGAAGGAGGGAACGGGGCCAGCCGGGGGTGGGGTGGGGGGGTCGGTAATCAAAGGTGGAGGGGATCAAAGAGCAAAGGGCTGTGTCAGAACATCCGAGGGGCCGAGATCAAAAAGAGGGTCTTTCCCTGTATAAAAAGCTGCAGAGGGGTAGATGAGGATCTAGAACATTCCACATGAACTGCCAAGAGGGCGTCCTTGGGGGAAGCAGTGTCAGGAGAGAAGTTGGAGGGAAGAGGGGACTTGGAGGTGATTTGGGGAAGGAGGGAACGGGGCCAGCCGGGGGTGGGGTGGGGGGGTCGGTAATCAAAGGTGGAGGGGATCAAAGAGCAAAGGGCTGTGTCAGAACATCCGAGGGGCCGAGATCAAAGAGAGGGTCTTTCCTTGTATAAAAAGCTGCAGAGGGGTAGATGAGGATCTAGAACATTCCACATGAACTGCCAAGAGGGCGTCCTTGGGGGAAGCAGTGTCAGGAGAGAAGTTGGAGGGCAGAGCTGAGTTCGGGGGTTGGAGATCACTCCTTCAAGAATCTTGTGGGGGGAAGAGCATCCCAAGTACTGGGAGCAGGAAGTGCAAAGGCCCTGAGGCAGAACGGTGTCAGGGTGGTGGGGAAACCACTATGACTGAAGCCAGTTGAGCAAAGTTGAGAGTAGGAGGCTAAAGACCTCATCCTGCAGGTCCTTTGAAGGCTGTGTAGGGAATCTGGAATAAAGTATGTTGGAAAATGAGTGGAAAAAAAAAAAAAAAGAAATCTTGTGGGGAAGGAAAAGAGGAATATAATACTAATAACTTAAAGGTTATCTGAGTTTCTCTCCTGTTGGGGATTCTTAATGATTCTCAAAATTTAAAACATTAACTCAATGCTAGCTACATTTTGCTGATAACCAAAACAGAACCAAGTTCGGGGCAGGGGGGAGGGGCAAGTAGGGAATTAAACTATGAAGAGGCATCTTGCTTTCTTTTTTTTATTCCATTTTTACATATCCACCTCTTTGTCATGAAGTCACAACATTTTATCAAAATATACACACAGCACAGATATTTTAAACATGGATAGCTAGAATTCTTATTAAATAAGATTGCTGCAAATAGCATGCATGGGTCTTTATCTTGAAGGATGTCTCTCTCAAGAGACTTAGGAGTCATCAAATCATCAGTAATGGTATAATAAAGGGATGGGTTATCTTTTCTCTAGAAGAATTACGCACTTCTTTTTTTTTTTTTTTTGCCTGTTCTAATGTGAGGATGGTAATGAGAAACTGCCACTGATACTGAAATCAACTGAGAATGGATGGATGGAAAGGTTTTATTGGCAGGAGTAAAATGACTCTATCTTTATTGGACTCTAAATTTAATTTCTACGTTGACAAGATAACCAGAGTAGGGGTCTAGTAAACATTGCACATGGATGACACGAACTTCCCCCACTTTCCTCTTGCCCGTGAATTTCATGGCTAAATCAGAATGAATGAATTTGTAAGTCTCAAGTTACAAGCTATGTTTATTATGAAGAATTTCCCATAAGAACCTATTCAGGGCTTCCCGTACCCCCTACCCTTTACACTCGCCCAGGTGTGAACAGAATAAAATGGGTTTAGTGGTTACTTGTCTGCGGCCGAGTGGACGCCAGTGCTATGCCAGGCAACGTGCAGTTTCAGTCTTGAGAGGTCTGGACTCTGCTCCTTGAGTCAACACGTATGTCACTGATCAGCAATTGGTGCCCAGGTGAAGAGCCATAACTTAGAGTGGAATTAAGTTTTCAAATCTTTCACAGTGCAGAGAGCCATCTTCAAGTAAATAACTACAGTGAGGAAGGACCTAACTTCAAGAGTGGCTGTGAGAGATGACAGGGGAGAATCCAAAGGGCATCGTCATTAGTGAAGCAGAGCTGGTTTCTGCTACAGATGCAAAGTCGGTGAGGAGCTCAAAGGGCTCAGCCTTTACTGTTGAGTGTTTCTTTTCTTTTCCAAGTTGAAAAGGAACCCAAGAAGTGTCTCGGGTTGAACCAGTTCACAGAGAGAAGGCAAATCCCTTCGTGTGTCTGGAGAGGCGAGTTCAGGATATCAGCTTCTCCATCCCTGGATTCATGAAGGAAAAGTTCCGGAACATGTTCTGGTCCATGCTGTTGATCAGCGCTCTGTCTGCAAATGACAGCCGGGGCTTCTCATTTAAGAATTCTTTGTCGAAATTGCTGCAGTCGTACGGTGATTTCTTGACCAGAGTTTAAGGGGTGGGGAGAAAAAGAGAGAAAAATCAGCCACTGAATTCCTGATTCATTCAAGATATGGCTTTTGCCATCTAGGCTATAATCTGCGTATGAAAAGGCTGGCGTCTGCCAATAAACGAAAGTAATACTGATAGATGATTGTATAGGGCCTTTGTTGAACACTTCTAAGATCCTGACTCATCAGCGTATTTAATTACAGCGTAGTGTAATTAAATTCGTATACAGGAATTCCATGATGTGTACATTCAAATAACTTTACATGAAGGAGGACTGGCAACCTTTGAAAAAGTGGTAAGCCCCAATTTGACCTCTGTCCTTTTAGTCTACAGGGGACAGTCGGGGGGGGCGGGGCGGGGGGAGTGGTAGGTGGAGGTGGGAGCAGAGGGGCCGGAGGATTGGAGAAGTTTTGCAGATTATATATCCCGGTTCTTCTATCAATATCCTTCACTACCACTGGTTCCCCTACCCACATGAATTTTATTCTTTTATTTTTAAAATTTTTACTGGAGTATAATTGATTTACAATGTTGTGTTAGTTTCAGGTGTACAGCAAAGTGAATCAGTCATACATATACATGTATCCACTCTTTTTTAGATTCCTAATAAGGACCTACTGTACGGCACACAGAACTCTACTCAGTACTCTGTAATGGCCTATATGGGAAAAGAATCCCACATTAATTTTATTATTAAACATCTTGGACTGTCTTCCAGAGACAACACAGATTGGGATGAGCTCCCTTCTGGTCACCTGGTCCACTGGTGCCCATGACAAAAAAAGAGACCTATTTATAAATACTGTTCAGTATGGTGTACACTTCAGCTTTCTAAGATTAAAAGCAACCATAATCAAATGTCACCCTTATGTGAGCGTGACTAAGATCCAGGCCCATCCCACCCTCAAGGGGGCCCCTGAGCTGCTGAGGCCAATGGTCTGTGGTCTCTGCCTACAAATAGCCACTCAGACCATGGGTGAGGGAAATTCCTTCCTACGGGAGGAGTCGGGAATTGTCCCATAGGGAAAGCACAGCTGAAACGTCTGCTTTTTATGTGGAAAATATCTAGTCCATTGTAGTCTACCATGGAAGCTGAGACATGAATGACATTGTTCTGATGAGCTGGAAAAAGGCAAAAATTCATCATATCATAAACATATTATTAACCCATGTAGTAGAAATGGTGCTGTTACAAATAATAAGAGTGCTAGAGGCCAGCCGGTAGGACCCTTGGAACATCTCCAGAGCTTAGGACAAATGTTGACCATAAGTAACTCTTCCTGCCCTGGGGGCACAGTGCTGCTTCTGGCTACCCACTGGCACGACTAATACCAGAAGATACTTTCTGGAGTGAACGCTCTGCTTTGAAATTCACAAGCCTGTGCCACCTCTGTGCGAAGATAGTTCATGTCTACCCAGGTCATTGCTACCTTGTTCCCAGAATCGCCAGGAAAGGGTAAAGCTGGCAAATCCACCACTTTGCTGTACTCCTTAAAAAATTATTATTTACTCTTTAAGTTGTGGTAAAATGTACATAACACAAAAATGACCATTCTAACCATTTTAAGTGTACAGTTTAGGGGCATGAAGCACATTCACGTGTTGGGCCATCCATCTCCAGAACGTTTTTCATCTCATCTTTGCTTCATTTTTATGGTGACCCAGGAAGTTCTGCCTTTTCTCGGGGAGGTTGGTGACTCTTGCTGGTGGGTATATACATGGGAATTTAGAGACCTGTCTTTTTCTAAGTATCAGTTTACTTCTTAAGTGAAAAAACACCTACCAATTACCATTAGGGTCTGCAGTTATATGAACAGATGACAAATGTCAGAGAAACTTTCATAAATATCACAGAAAACATGGATCCAAAACTCCTGTCAAAGGATGCAGGGTTTATGCTCAGGTTTGGGTCATGCAGACTGTGACCCTGAAGCCTGGACACACCCTGTGCAAAGCTCCACATGGCATCTGAGGGTCATCCCCACATATACATGTTCAGTCTAAGGCAGGTACACGTGGTGATCCGTTCTTCACACAAATACATTTGATCACACAGGTTAAATTCTGCCAGTGAGTAACATCCCCTCCCCGCCAGCCCAACAACCTGATTAAAGAAGACTTTCTTCCAAGAACTGCGGAGGGTGGGTGGGAAGTCGAGGCCCCAGCAGCCTGGGTGTGATGTGAGGACTGTGCTGGCAGGACCACAGGGCCCCGGAGGATCCTTACCACTTTAGGCCTGAACGGAGGGTCAATCTCCTTCCTTTCCAGCTCTTCCCAATTGATCTCCCGAAACAAGGGGTGCTGGCGGATGTCTCCCCTCACCCCCAGGCGCTTTTCAGGTTCTCTTACGAAGAGCTGAAAGGGAGCAGAAGGGGAGCAGTTACTTCTCAAGGGATGAACCAGGCCCCTGGGAGGCAGGTGCACTTCTTAGCGTGGGAGCCAGGACTGCATGCACTTGACTCCACTAAGAGAAGGGCCCAGCTTTTGCCACCTGATTTCCGAACCTTCTTTTTCTACCAACCACCATAAACTATCGACCCAAGTCAAACCAGCAGCAACAAGTCTACTGAATATTCCAGAGTCTGGGCTTTGCTCTAGAAGTGCAATGTTTTGAGTTATCTAGACCTGGACTGAAATCAGCTTTGCCCTGTGTTGTTATTCATGGGACCTGGCAAGTTACAGAGTCAGTTTCCTCATCAGTAAGGTGAGGGAAGTATCCTCCTCACAGGGCTGTTTTGTGGGTTAAAACAACAACAATACACACACACACACGCACACACAGAGGTGTGTGCTAATTCCTGGTCTGTAGAACCCAACAGCAGAAAGTAAGTGACCAATGTGTTTGTTGTTTGGTTTACTGTCCATCGATCAAGTTTGATTTCTTTAAAAGCTGCTTTCTTAGGATTACAGTCTTGCTCTAAAGAAAAGCTCACTTCAGGTGTGACATAAACTAGCCCCTGACAGTCAGCTTTGTACTTTGTAAGGCATCTGAGTATCTGGAATCACTCTTCACTCCTGCAAACCTGCTGGACACTAATACTTTATTCATATCATCTTTAATCATCTCTGACCCATTACATATGTATTTCGTCTTTGTGCTCTCCCCTCTCCTATTACTTCCCCCCATGAGGTCAAAATGAACATTGGCCAGGACAGGAAAGAAACCTGGAAACTCTTCAAACTTAAATAAAACATGTCAAGGGCTTTAAGTAAGTAGAAGAGTCCTAGAATAGTCTCAGGTCCTGGGGGTCTGGAGTAGTTACCTCTTCTCTTACATCAGCTAGACGTTTATGTATCAAATAACTGCTTATTACAGGGTATCATACGGAGACTCTGAGTCTTGAAAACAGAATCCAAGTCAAGTGCAGTGATTTTCCATGAAGTTCTGGCAGGACTGGACCTCCACTTGCATCTACATTGCAGGAACCTCTTGCTTATACCTCTTATAAGAAGAGTCAGTCTTACGTGTAGTCAAGATCTTCAAAAGCTCTAGTCTGTAATCACTAACTAACTAATTAACTACCATGCTGTAGCAAAGTGGAGATATTTTCTTTCTTTTTTTAATTAGGAGACTCCTCTTAAAGCCCAAATGAGACCTCATGCAGCCACCTAGTATATCCAAGTGGTAAATTGTTGGAATGGCCCCAGCTTCCTCTCCCCTTTTTCATATGAAGGCCACTGAGGCCCCTCTGTGGAAACTTAGGGTTCCAAAGCACCCCATTAGAAAATCACTGCATAGTGGATATAACATGAGACTGTCATTCAAGAGGCTTACTACCGACATGGCCTGGGGCAAGTTTTCTGAGTCTCAGTTCCCTCACCCGTAAAATGAAGGGTTAGACAAGGTGGTCCTTATGTCCCGTGAGTCCTAACATCCCCTGAACCCCTAGGCCAGTCTTCCAGGCTCCCTGCAATGCTGACACTCGTCCTCTGATTTCACTGTGACCTTCTCTTCCATCTGGACACATCTACTCATTGAATACGCATCTGCCTTTCCTACCTCTGCCCTTCACCAATGACATTTCCGTCTTGCCAGGGTTTCCCTCTCCCCACATCCACTCCCATTTCTTCCTCTTCCTCTTTAAATCCTGACTCACCTGTCAGGATTCAGCTTACACCCCCTCTTCTCTGTGAAGCTTTGATTACCTCCACCCACGGTGAGCTCGCTCTCCTCGTCAAGTCATATTCACATAGTTGGTTACATCACTCATCCCACCCAATGTCCCTTGAGAGTCAGGTCTTGTGCTAGAGGCCTCATCGAGACCATCTTGACTTTAAAGGCAGATTCTAAGAGCAGAAAGCTTTTAGAAACCGAGGCTCAGAGTAGCTAAGTAACTTGCTCAAGACCACAGGTCTAGCCAGCAGTAGAGCCTAAATGATGAGCAACCCCTTCCTACTTCTGGTTTTGGATGGTCTTGACTCTGTGGTCCATAGAACACCTCCCTTCCATTAAAGGAAATTAGCACACTGTGTGTGTGTGTGTGTGTGTGTGTGTGTGTGTGTGTGTGTGTGTATTTAAAGACTGTCTTTCTTGCTGTAGTGTAAGCTCTGGAAGGCAGATATCATTTATGTTTCTGTTTCTTACAGAATCCAGCCCAGTGCCATGTACAAAGCAGACACTCAATAAATGTTTGTTGAATACATGAGTAAGCTGTCTTTCCACTTTTTTTCCAGATTATGTGTCTTAAAGTCTCTGTCTTCTGTTAGTCTCTTGGTTTCAGCATATAGAACAGCCTAGAGAAAAGTTCACAGTAAAGCACACTTTCCTATAGACTCAGACACCAGCAAGAGTCAAGAGAGGGAAAAGCAGATCGATGCTTTCAGGAGAAGAGGGAATAAGTGACTTGCCCCCCATCCCTTCCCTTGAAATGATCCTGATAAATGATCGACTTCCACTTCTTAAGGACATTTTGATGAAGCAAGGTTAGAGAGAAGGTGTGAGTGCCCCATGAACAAGCCAAAACCCAGCCTCGTGTTGTTATAATTAAATGCTTCAGGGAATCGGGTTTGAAGTAACTGCCTTAGGCCAAATGTGCACATGCTAGGTTTCCTGTTAGTTTTCCCCAGTAACATGTGGCATTTGTTCCAAGAGGATCATGAAAAAGAGCCTCCTGAGCCTGGTATATGTACCTGTGAAATTAAAAAAAAATTTTTTTTAAGATAAAATGTATAATGAGTAGATAGTATGATCTCCAGCTTCGAGACTCAAAATCCTTTCCTGTTTTGCACAGATGAGTGAATTATCTTCTCTGCCCTGCAGCCGATCACCCCCCACCCTGGTCCTGAAGATGCTTGTTGACCTTATGGGAGGTCATCGTCTCTGCCACCGGGAGCTGCACCGAAGAAATAAATGTTCATGAAAGAAAGACTTGATTTTGTCCATAAAAGCTGTCAGAAGTGTGGTTTACACTTACAGGAAAAAGCACATCTCTGACATAAATGGCCAGGATGCAGCTGGAGTTTGTTTAAATTTATTCGGCTATCTGGGCAAGAAAGCAGTGCTGGGCTGCTGGGGATGGACCCCCGCTCCCCCCGGGCTCAGCGCCTGCCACTGGAATCTCCCTCCCTCTTTAGTCCCTCTTCAGATGGCTCTTTCTACAAAAGGGAGAGGTATTTTTGTTTGTGATCATTCGTTTTCCATCATTTTCCAAACAAATGGACAGGACATCCTGGATGAATAAATGAAGAAAGGGGCGTGTCTTTGACAATAGTCAACTGGACAGCAGTATCCCAGCTGTAATTCTTTAAAAAAAGTTTTTAAAAAATGTTATTCAATTTTTAAAGGTTACTTTCCATTTATAGTTATTACAAAATATTGGCCATATTCCCCGTGCTGTACAATACATCCTTGAGTCTATCTTATACCAATAGTTTGTGTCTCCCACTCCCTCACCCCCTCCCCACTGGTAACCAGTAGTCTGTTCTTTATATCTGTGACTCTGCTTCTTTTTTGTTATATTCAATACTTTTTTGTAATTTTAAGATTCCACATATAAGTGATATCATACAGTATTTGTCTTTCTCTGTCTGACTTACTTCACTTAGCATAATGCCCTCCAAGTCCATCCATGTTGTTGCAAATGGCAAAATTTCATTCTTTTGCATGGCTGAGTAGTATTCCATTGTGCATGTGCATGTGTGTGTGTGTGTGTATGTGTATATAAAATATATATATAATCTTGTTTATCATTCATCTATTGATGGACACTTAGGTTGCTTCCATGTCTTGGCTATTGTAAATAGTGCTGCTATGAACACTGGTGTGCATGTATCTTCTTGAATTCGTGTTTTCGGTTTTTTTTTCGGATATATACCCAGGAGTGGAACTGCTGGCTCATATAGTAGTTCTATTTTTCGTTTTTTGAGAAACCTCCATACTGTTTTCCACAGTGGCTGCACCCATTTACATTCCCACCAACAGTATACTAGGGTTCCTTTTTCTCCACATGTTCACCAACGTTTGTTATTTGTGTTCTTTTTTTTTTTTTTTAAAGAAATTCATGTTCTTTCTTTCTTTCTTTCTTTCTTTCTTTATTTATTTATTTATGACTGTGTTGAGTCTTCGTTTCTGTGCGAGGGCTTTCTCTAGTTGCGGCAAGCGGGGGCCACTCTTCATCGCGGTGCACGGGCCTCTCACTATCGTGGCCTCTCTCGTTGCGGAGCACAGGCTCCAGACGCGCAGGCTCAGTAACTGTGGCTCACGGGCCCAGCTGCTCCGCGGCATGTGGGATCCTCCCGGACCAGGGCTCGAACCCGTGTCCCCTGCATTGGCAGGCAGACTCTCAACCACTGCGCCACCAGGGAAGCCCTTGTGTTCTTTTTGATGATGGCCATTCTGACAGGTGTGAGGTGATATCTCATTGTGGTTTTGATTTGCAGTTCCTTGATTAGTTTGATTTGCAGTTCCTTGATTAGCACATTCTTTGAATGTGCTTGTTGGCCATCCTCATTTCCTCTTTGCAAAATGTCTTCTGCCCATTTTTTTAATCGGGTTGGTTCTTTTTTTTTTGGTTTTGTTTTGTTGTTTTTGATGTTAAGTTGTATGAGCTGTTTATACATGCTGGATATTAATCTCTCATTGGTCATACAACTTGCAAACATCTTCTCCCATTCGGTAGGCCATCATTTCGTTTTGTCGACTGTTTCCTCTCCAGCTGTAATTCTTGACAGAGCACAGCCTCTCGTGATGTGCATGTGTTCAGCGCACTACGTGCATCCATGCCCTTTGAGGGCTAAAGAGGTTGAAGTCTGGTACTGACACCACTGCCGTTACAGAGGCCACTGAATACTCTTTGCTTAGTGTTTCCAGAGGACCCGTTACTTCTGGCTTTCAGAACATTATGTAAAATTCCCTAGAGGAGGTTTCTCTAGAAATGATAGGTCACCTTTGATTTTTGCAGAAAAGGGAGCTCAGGGCTGTGGGAGCTGTTGGATTAAAATCAGAGCACAAGAGGCACAGGGGCAGCTAGAAGCCAGTCTCACAACCAGCACGTTGCCGGGTGGCCATGAATTTTTATCAGCCCAGCTCCTGGAAAACAGACAGCTGTCTTCTTCATGGACAAGAACAGAGAATTTTAACTCACAGGAGAAAGAATAAGCCCAGACTCTTCCACGTGGGTTTAAAACCTCTTTCACCAGCGAGTCCTTTTTCTTCACCTTCTTTATCCTTAACTGTCTTGGTCTCTACTCTAGTCACCAAATTCACTTTCTACTCTCACAGCAAATCTTCTTCCTGCCACTGAAACTGCAGCTGACTGTCTCTCTCTCTCTTTTTTTGCTTTTTTTGTATTTGCTGGAATTTAGCCTTAGATTTAGTTTTGTTTTTCAACTTTTTATTTTGAAATAATTATAGTGTCTCAGTCAGCTTGGGCTGAGACTGGGAGGCTTAAAGAGCACACATTTATTTCTCATGGTTCTGGGGGCGGGAAGTCCAAGATCAAGGTGCTGACACGGTCAATTTCTGGTGAGACGTCTCTCCCCGGCTTGTAGATGGCCGTCTTCTTGCTGAGTGCTCACATAGCCTTTTCCTTTTTATTTATTTATTTATTTATTTATTTTTATGTTTATTTATTTACTTATTTGTTTTCTTATTAGTCATCCATTTTATACACATCAGTGTATACATGTCAATCCCAATCTCCCAATTCATCACACCTGCCCCCCGCGGCTTCCCCCCCTTGGTGTCCATACGTTTGTTCTCTACATCTGTGTTTCTTTTTCTGCCCTGCAAACCAGTTCATCTGTACCATTTTCTAGGTTCCACATATATGCGTTAAAATACGATATTTGTTTTTCTCTTTCTGACTTATTGCACTCTGTATGACAGTCTCTAGATCCATCCACGTCTCTACAAATGACCCAATTCCGTTCCTTTTTATGCCTGAGTAATATTCCATTGTATATTTGTACCACATCTTCTTTATCCATTGGTCTGTCGATGGGCATTTAGGTTGCTTCCATGAACTGGCTATTGTAAATAGTGCTGCAGTGAACACTGGGGTGCATGTGTCTTTTTGAATTATGGTTTTCTCAGGGTATGTGCCCAGTAGTGAGATTGCTGGGTCGTATGGTAGTTCTATTTTTAGTACTTTAAGGAACCTCCATACTGTTCTCCATAGTGGCTGTATCAATTTACATTCCCACCAACAGTGCAAGAGGGTTCCCTTTTCTCCACACCCTCTCCAGCATTTGTTGTATGTAGATTTTCTGATGATGCCCATTCTAACTGGTGTGAGGTGATACCTCATTGTAGTTTTGATTTGCATTTCTCTAATAATTAGTGATGTTGAGCAGCTTTTCATGTGCTTCTTGGCCATCTGTATGTCTTCTTTGGAGAAATGTCTATTTAGGTCTTCTGCCCATTTTTGGATTGGGTTGTTTGTTTTTTTAATATTGAGCTGCATGAGCTGTTTATATATTTTGGAGATGAATCCTTTGTCCGTTGATTCGTTTGCAAATATTTTCTCCCATCCTGAGGGCTGTCTTTTTGTCTTGTTTATGGTTTCCTTTGCTGTGCAAAAGCTTTTAAGTTTCATTAGGTCCCATTTGTTTATTTTTGTTCTTATTTCCATTACTCTAGGAGGTAGATCAAAAAATATCTTGCTGTGATTTATGTCAAAGAGTGTTCTTCCTATGTTTTCCTCTAAGAGTTTTGTAGTGTCCGGTCTTACATTTAGGTCTCTAATCCATTTTGAGTTTATTTTTGTGTATGGTGTTAGGGAGTGTTCTAATTTCATTCTCTTACATGTAGCTGTCCAGTTTTCCCAGCACCACTTATTGAAGAGACTGTCTTTTCTCCACTGTATATCCTTGCCTCCTTTGTCATAGATTAGTTGACCATATGTGTGTGGGTTTATCTCTGGGCTTTCTATCCTGTTCCATTGATCTGTATTTCTGTTTTTGTGCCAGTACCATATTGTCTTGATTACTGCAGAATTTTGTATTCTGCAACTTTACCAAATTCATTGATTAGTTCTAGTAGTTTTCTGGTAGCATCTTTAGGATTCTCTATGTATAGTATCATGTCATTTGCAAACAGTGACAGTTTTACTTCTTCTTTTCCAATTTGTATTCCTTTTATTTCTTTTGCTTCTCTGATTGCCGTGGCTAGGACTTCCAAAACTATGCTGAATAATAGTGGTAAGAGTGGACATCCTTGTCTTGTTCCTGATCTTAGAGGAAATGCTTTCAGTTTTTCACCATTGAGAATGATGTTTGCTGTGGGTTTGTCGTATATGGCCTTTATTATGTTGAGGTAGGTTCCCTCTATGCCCACTTTCTGGAGAGTTTTTATCATACACAGGTATTGAATTTTGTCAAAAGCTTTTTCTGCATCTATTGAGATGATCATATAGTTTCTATTCTTTAATTTGTTAATATGGTGTATCACATTGATTGATTTGCGTATATTGAAGAATCCTTGCATCCCTGGGATAAATCCCACTTGATCATGGTGTATGATCCTTTTAATGTGCTGTTGGATTCTGTTTGCTAGTATTTTGTTGAGGATTTTTGCATCTGTATTCATCAGTGATACTGGTCTGTAATTTTCTTTTTTTGTAGTATCTTTGTCTGGTTTTGGTATCAGGGTGATGGTGGCCTCATAGAATGAGTTTGGGAGTGTTCCTTCCTCTGCAATTTTTTGGAAGAGTTTGAGAAGGATGGGTGTTAGCTCTTCTCTAAATGTTTGATAGAATTCACCTGTGAAGCCATCTGGTCCTGGACTTTTGTTTGTTGGAATATTTTAAATCACAGTTTCAATTTCATTACTTGTGATTGGTCTGTTCATATTTTCTGTTTCTTCCTGGTTCAGTTGGAAGGTTATAGCTTTCTAAGAATTTGTCCATTTCTTCCAGGTTGTCCATTTTATTGGCAGAGTTGCTTGTAGTAGTCTCTTAGGATGCTTTGTATTTCTGCAGTGTCTGTTGTAACTTCTCCTTTTTCATTTCTGATTTTATTGATTTGAGTCCTCTCCCTCTTTTTCTTGATGAGTCTGGCTAATGGTTTATCAATTTTGTTTATCGTCTCAAAGAACCAGCTGTTAGTTTTATTGATCTTTGCTATTGTTTTCTTTGTTTCTGTTTCATTTCTTTCTGCTCTGATCTTTATGATTTCTTTCCTTCTGCTAACTTTGGGTTTTGTTTGTTCTTCTTTCTCTAGTTCCTTTGGGTGTAATGTTAGATTGTTCGTTTGAGATTTTTCTTGTTTCTTGAGGTAGGCTTGTATAGCTATAAACTTCCCTCTTAGAACTGCTTTTGCTGCATCCCATAGGTTTTGGATCGTCGTGTTTTCATTGTCATTTGTCTCTAGGTATTTTTTGATTTCCTCTTTGATGTCTTCAGATCTCTTGGTTATTTAGTAACGTATTGTTTAGCCTCCATGTGTTTATGTTTTTTACGTTTTTTTCCCCTGTAATTGATTTCTAATATCATAGTGCTGTGGTCAGAAAAGATGGTTGATATGATTTCAATTTTCTTAAATTTACTGAGGCTTGATTTGTGACCCACAATGTGATCTATCCTGGAGAATGTTCCGTGCACACTTGAGAAGAAAGTGTAATCTGCCATTTTTGGATGGAGTGTCCTATAAATATCAATTAAATCTATCTGATCTTTTGTGTCATTTAAAGCTTGTGTTTCCTTATTAATTTTCTGTTTGGATGATCTGTCCATTGGTGTAAGTGAGGTGTTAAAGTCCCCCAGTATTATTGTGTTACTGTCGATTTCCTCTTTTAGAGCTGTTAGCAGTTGCCTTATGTATTGAGGTGTTCCTATGTTGGGTGCATATATATTTATAACTGTTGTATCTTCTTCTTGGATTGATCCCTTGATCATTATGTAGTGTCCTTCCTCGTCTCTTGTAACATTCTTTATTTTAAAGTCTATTTTATCTGATATGAGTATTCCTACTCCAGCTTTCTTTTGATTTCCATTTGCATGGAATATCTTTTTCCATCCCCTCACTTTCAGTCTGTATGTGTCCCTAGGTCTCAAGTGGGTCTCTTGTAGACAGCATATATATGGGTCTTGTTTTTGTATCCATTCAGTGAGCCTGTGTCTTTTGGTTGGAGCATTTAATCCATGCACGTTTAAGGTAATTATTGATATGTATGTTCCTATTACCATTTTCTTAATTGTTATAGGTTTGTTTTTGTAGGTCCTTTTCTTCTCTTGTGTTTCCCACTTAGAGAAGTTCCTTTAGCACTTGTTGTAGAGCTGGTTTGGTGGTGCTGAATTCTCTTAGCTTTTGCTTGTCTGTAAAGCTTTTGAGTTCTCCATCGAATCTGAATGAGATCCTTGCTGGGTAGAGTAATCTTGGTTGTAGGTTCTTCCCTTTCATCACTTTAAGTATATCATGCCACTCCCTTCTGGCTTGTAGAGTTTCTGCTGGGAAATCAGCTGTTAACCTTATGGGAGTTCCCTTGTATGTTATTTGTCGTTTTTCCCTTGCTGCTTTCAATAATTTTTCTGTTTTTAATTTTTGCCAATTTGATTACTATGTGTCTCAGCGTGTTTCTCCTTGGGTTTATCCAGCCTGGGACTCTCTGTGCTTCCTGGACTTGGGTGGCTATTTCCTTTCCCATGTTAGGGAAATTTTCGACTATAATCTCTTCAAATATTTTCTCAGGTCCTTTCCTTCTTTCTTCTCCTTGTGGGACCTATATAATGCGAATGTTGTTGCATTTAATGTTGTCCCAGAGGTCTCTTAGGCTGTCTTCATTTCTTTTCATTCTTTTTTCTTTACTCTGTTCTGCAGCAGTGAATTCCACCATTCTGTCTTCCAGGTCATGTATCCGTTCTTCTGCTTCAGTTATTCTGCTATTGATTCCTTCTAGTGTGTCTTTCATTTTAGTTATTGTATTGTTCATCTCTGTTTGTTTGTTCTTTAATTCTTCTAGATCTTTGTTAAACATTTCTTGCATCTTCTTGATCTTTGCCTCCATTTTTTTTTGAGGTCCTGGATCATCTTCACTATCATTATTCTGAATTCTTTTTCTGGAAGATTGCCTATCTCCATTTCATTTAGTTGTTTTTTTGGGGTTTTATCCTGTTCCTTCATCTGGTACATAGCCCTCTGCCTTTTCATCTTGTCTATCTTTCTGAAATGTGGTTTTTGTTCCACAGGCTGCAGGATTGTAGTTCTTCTTGCTTCTGCTGTCTGCCCTTTGGTGGATGAGGCTATCTAAGAGGCTTGTGGAAGTTTCCTGATGGGAGGGACTGGTGGTGGGTAGAGCTGGCTTTTGCTCTGGTGGGCAGAGGTCAGTAAAAACATGGCCTTTTCTTGGTGCATGTGTTTAGAGGGAGAGATCTCTCTCTCTCCCTCTTTTTATAAGGGCATTAATCCCATCATGGGGGCCTCACCCTCTTGACCTCATCTACACCTAATTACCTCTAAAAGGCCTCACCTCCTATAACCATCCCATTGGGGGTTAGAAGACTTCAACATATGATTTTCTGGGGGGACACAAACATTCAGACCATACATATAGATTCACAGGAAGTTGAAAAGATAGTACAGAGATGCCCTGTGTACCTTTTACCTAGTTTCCCCTAATGCTTATGTCATATATGGTGATAGCACAGTATCAAAACAGTACAGTGCGTGTGTCTTGTTCTATGTCATTTTATCACATGTGTAGGCCTGGGTAACCACCAGGACAAAAAGGATACAGAAAAGTCCTATCACCACAAAGATCTCCCTTGGGGTTCCCCTTTACAGTCATTCCCCTGCCTCCATGATCCCTAACCCCCAGCAACCACTGATCTGCTTTCCATCTCCACAGTGTTGTCCTTTCAAGAATGTTAATACATACATGGACTCATACAGTATGTGACCTTTTGAGATTGGCTTTTTTTTTTTTCACTCTGCTTAATGCCCTTGTGATCCAAGTTGCTCTGTGAGTCAATAGTTCCATCCTTTTAATTGCTGCATAATAGTCCACACACATGACTTTGCAACTTTTCTCCTCCAACTGGAAGTAATCCTTTCCTCCTCCCCAGTCTTCCTCTCCTTTGGAAACCACCACTCCCAGCGTCTTTCCATGGACTTATTTCCATTACCTTCACCTGGTCCCAGTTAAGCCTTCACCACATCCTTGCCAGTTGCTCTCCCTTTGCTGAGCTGGGAGGAGCTGGGTTTGGGAGGCACAGCTGTTCAGCTTTACGGTAAAGGTAGGTTGCAGTGGAGGCTCCAGGGCCTCCAGACTCCTCAAGCTTTTTCCTCGTTTCCTTTTACCAGTGAGTTTTGATGGCCCAGGCCTTCTGAGTGCAGCCTTCATGCCATGGATTGAGCAGATGCCAGAGCTTTCACACCAGAAAGCAGCCGTATGCAAGCCAGGAGGACTCTCACCAGAAACCCACCCTGCTGGGCCTGGACCTTGGACTTCTAGCCTCCAGAACTGTGAGTAAACAAATTTCTGTTGTCCAAGCCGCCCAGTCTATGATATTTTGTTATGGCAGCTAGAGCCAACTAACATACCTCAATTAAATCCTTCCAAGAGCCAGTTAAAAGAAACATAGCAACTGTAACAATGCTTGAAGTTGCCCTTATGGAAAGCAAAATTGTTTTACGTTCCAATCCTGCTAACTTATTTTTACTCTTGTCCTCTCTTTTTTTAAATTGGTTAATTAAGAAATTAGCTTTCATTTTATAGGTGTTTTGTCCAGTCATTAAAAGTGAATTTAATTGGCCGTTTGTGGAGTTTTCTAAGTTTATTGCTTGTTCGGATGAATCGGAAAGTGAAAACTGAGGGGTACTGGCTCAGATTTTTAAATACCATCAGCCTTGGGCTGGGTCTCCTCCTGGGGCTTTGTCAGCACTTCAGATTCAAGATCTTGATTCCTTAGGGAGAAGTCCACAGTTGCTGCAACATTTCAGATAACCCTAGACAAGCTGATAGCTGTATGAGAGAGGTAGAAGTGTATTATGCCCTTTAAATTTAATTTTGAGTTCTTCATGAGAAAAAAGACGGGCTGGGTAATCTTATAAGTTTGGATTTAAAATTCATTGATAGCGTCTGATGTTGAAAGATCTTATCCTAGCCCCCTTTTCATTGTAAGAGCAGGGCTAAAAATTATTTCCCTAAATGACTTTTTTTTTCAGCCAGCTGATATGAGTTGCCACAAATCAAAACCCTGTTTTGTTCAAAACACCTGTATTCTCGGTCCACTTTAGATTTTCTGGGCTCTTGGTAACACTTGTAGGTCTTTTTGATCCACATAGTTGCTGGGACAGCTCAATAAATGTAGGTGCTTACTATGATATGTAATTAGCATGAGTTTTTTTTTTTTTTTTTTACAACTTGTTACAATCACACTGTAGATGGCATTTTGCATCTTCAAAAAAGGTAAACTGGGACTTAAAGTGTAAATCTTTAATGATGGCTTTCAGGTGCTTCCTCTGTCTCTGTTGGTTTGCCCTGGGAGCTCCTGGTTTATGGCTAGTGATTCTTGGAGTCTGGTTTACATCTGTAGCTCTGGGTGCCGATTCTTAATTGATCCTGGGTTATCATGGGTGGTGGGTGACTCCGGCTTTGTTGGTAAATTCTGGAGATTGCTGCTAAGATGGTAATAGTCAAGGATTCAGGATGAAAAATACAACAGTGTTTCCCATGGACGCAGGTAGGGAACACGGCAGGAGAGCTGGTCTGCGTCCGTTTGAAGGACTGCCTGTGAGATTGCCCACTCGATAGGCAATGAGTCTCGCTGGGGTGGAGTGTGGCTGGCTTAGAGTTTGGTGCAGAAGAGTTTGGCTGCGGAATGGATTGAGCAGCCTGTACATCAAAAGCTTCAGCTAAAAGTGTTCCCAGTTATAGGTATTTCCAAAACACCTGCTAGAATCCCAAACAAACCCTTGGCTTTATTTTATTTTATTATTATTTTTTTGGCCATGGTGAGCAGCTTGCAGGATCTTAGTTCCCTGACCAGGGATTGAACCCAGGACACAACAGTGAAAAGTGCTGAGTCCTAAGCACTGGACCACCAGGGAAGTCCCAAAGCCTTGGCTTTAAAACCCACCAGGTTCAAAGAGCAGGAAGCCCCTCAGCCATATAAGGGCAGTCCTTTCTCCTTATAATCCCTCCAGCCTCTCTGTGTGTTTGGTCTGAAACAGAAACCCAAGAGCTGGAGAGGAAGAGAACATACATGTGGTAGACACGCTATGACCATACTCCCTTCTCCAAAGGTGAGTGGCTGCCAGCCATGAACTTGGCCAGAGGAAAGGGAGCAGGAGTTTTTGCTTTTGAGTTAAGATTGATGTGATGACTTATATCTTGGACTGAACAGCTTTAATTTCTCAGCTGAGGCAGTGTTTCATGACTTAGGAGTGACAAGAAGTTTGTCTTTTACCCAAGAGTGAGCAGAAAGTTACACATCCTATCCAAGACTTCATCCAGGGGCAGGGGAAGATTTTTAATAAGTTTCAGGTGTGCAGCACTATAATCACTACAGAGTAATCACCACCAAAGTCTAGTTACCATCCATCACCATAGCGTTGACCCCCTTCACCCATTCTTTGCCCAATCTCCCCAAACCCCTAGTCGTCTGGGAACCACTAATCTGTTCTCTGTATCTATGAGCTTGTTTTTATTTTATTGTGTTTGTTTCCTGGTTTTTTTTTTTTTGATTCCACATGAGTGAAATCACATGGTACTTGTCTCTGTCTGACTTATTTCACTAACTTTAACACCCTCTAGGCCATCCATGGTGTTGTAAATGGCAAGATTTCATTTTCATGGCTGAGTAATATTCCATTGTGTATATATACCACATTTTCATCTGTCCATCCATTGATAAACACTTAGGTGGTTTCCATATCTTGGCTATTGTAAATAATGCTGCAGTGAACATAGGGGTACATATATCTTTTCCAACTAGTGTTTTCATGTTCTTTGAATAAATACCCAGAAGTGGAATACCATATGAGTGTATGGTAGTTCTATTCTTAACTTTCTGAGGAATCTCCATACTGTTTTCCATAGTGGCTCTACTGACTTACATTCCCACCAACAGTGCACGAGGGTTCCCTTTTTTCCACCTTCTCATCAGCACTTATTATCTCTTGTCTTCTTGATAAGAGCCATTCTCACAGGTGTGAGGTGATAGCTCATTGTGGGTTTGATTTGCATTTCCCTGATGAGTGATATTGAGCACATTTTCATGTGCCTATTAGCCATCTCTATGTCTCTGAGAATTGTTTATTCAGATCCTCTTTTGTCCATTTTAAAATTGGGTTGTTTTTGTTGTTGAGTTGTATGAGTTCTTTATATATTTTGGATATTAATCCCTTATCAGATATATGATTTGCAAGTATCTTGTCCCACACAAAGTTTTCATTTTGATGATTTCGTTTGCTGTGCAGAAGCTTTTTAGTTTGATGTAGTCCCATATGTTTATTTTTGCTTTTGTTTCTCTTGCTTGTGGAGTCGGATCCCTGACTGCTAAGACTGATGCTGATGAAGTTACGGTCTATGTTTTCGTCTAGGAATTTTACAGTTTCAGGTGGACTGAATAGGTTGAATAGGGACTATGGGAAACAAATTTTAAGCCCAAAATTGTTTGTTCAATAGACCAATTACATCTCAAAGCAAGGCCATTCAAGAGTCATGGAACTGGTTTCTGGGCATTTCTTTTGTAAATTATGCACGTGAGGGTCTATCTTATACTCGTTCTGATTTCTGATGTTCATCCTATTGGTGCCTCAGTTAAAACAGATGGTGAGCATCCCTTTAAATCTTGTTTGACACAATTACTGTTTACAATGTATAAATCAGAATTTAGAAATGAATGGGAGCACTGATCAGAAAACCTGATACTAATCATATGAAGGGCTCCTTGACTTCACTTCTTACCTTCACTAAAAGGTCCTTAGCCTCCTTCTCGAGCCATCGTGGGTAAAAGGGGCTGTCCATGCGGATGGAGTGGAAGAGTTCCTCTTCATCTTGCCCATGGAAAGGTGACTGACCTATTAGCATCTCATAGAGAAGGACGCCAAAGGACCACCAGTCCACAGAATGGTTGTACTTCTGACCCAGTAGGATCTGTGTGACCAAAAGGCAGAGACATAATGAATCAAAACGAGGTTGGCTTGAAAACCCTGCATGGACTTTTCAAGGCCACCCAGGACATAACTGATGAAGACAGTGCATGGTTTCAGCAAAGATTACACTGAAAACTGTAGCTTTTGTGAAGTTAATGATTGCATAGAAATAAGTGGGCAGTACCAAAGCTAAGCAAACATTTTTGAATTTCAACATCTTTCTTCCCCCCTCTGGCCTTAAGCAAAACAACTAAATTGTACCATCAGCTCTTCATTTTCCCATCTGTGATGGGAGCCCATGGGTGGTAGATTCAGACCTAAGAGAGCTGATGTGTATCTAAGCCCTTCAGTGCCTCTGAGGTGAATATCTAAACCAAACCCATGTATTTTATGGACTTCTATGGTCTTGAGTCTTTGCATAAAGTTCTGTAGGTAATCAAGCAGCCAAAGAGGTCGTCTGACCAAGTCCACCCCTTAAACCTAACTAGTCGCGGTTACGAAGAGTCAACTTGTGTGACTATGCCAAGAGAGACTAGGATAACAAGCTGATAGATATTTGTAAAAATAAAGATCAAGTTGTAAACAGAATTTTGCAGTCTGCCGCTGACTTCCAGTATAAAAATGCTATCTACCGACCTTAACTCAATATTTGAATACTGAGGTTAATTTTAAAGTAAAAAAAATAAACTTAGCCTTAAGGAATAGTGTAAAAGTAGACCCAGGGAGAATGATAAAGAAAATAAAGATGCACACACAGCGCAATCTTAGTTCAGGTACATTTGCCTTAAGTGGGGCCCGGTTCACACGCAATTCCCAGGATGTGCCACAAGGGGGAGCCCAAGGCAACCAGAAGCTGCTCTGAGCATCGCATCTTGGTAAGCAATTTCGTTTGGCGGATTAATGGGAAGAAATTTGGAAGGACAGGAGACAGCTGAGGTGGAAATTAAGTCTTCCAAGGCTAGGGGATGTTAGTAAAGAATTTCAGTCTTAAGTTAGGAGAAAGAAGCAAAATGCCGATTCACACTCAGTTATACAATGTATGAACAGAATGTCTGCAAATGCCTGCTGATGTGTATTGGGTGATTCCCATACTTTGTGTTTATTTATAAGAACCTCTGGGGTAGGTCCTGTTATCCCTATTTAACAAAGGAGGGTGGCTGGACCTCGGGAGGTTATGTGTCTTCTTTAAGGTTGCCTGGTTAGTGAGTTGAAAGCTATGTTCCGGACCCTGGTCTTTTGGGATTTTACTATATAATGTTCCTTTTCTATTATAATGTTTCCAGGATTTAAACTTCGATCTAATTCATGCTCAAATTAGTCTATATTTTAAAAGAAATTGGTGTAGAAACAATGGCTGGAGTGGCTCTTTTTCTATCTCAGCCCCTGGTGCCTTCTTATGGCCATGCTGTCTTTTGTCCTGTTCTCTCCCCATCTTTACTCAAATAATTCAGATAATAATGATATTACCACTTCACATCAGAGTCCCTCTTGCTCTCTTAGAGCAAGAGAAAGCTACAATTCCATCCACCTCTTGGAGCTAGTGATTTGAGGTCTGTACACAGCTCACCACATGATGTGCACAGCGGGGAAAGTGTCCTCAGAAACCAAGTGACCACCAATGCCTCTATGGCTCTGGTTTCCGAGTGACTCCTGCTTTCTCCAAGGAGCTGCTTCTATGTATTGAAATTCCACCTGGACTTACTAAGTGGCTAGTAGATGTTGGAAAGTAGCATGTCTCCCTATTTAACTATTTTCTGTTCTTTGTCAAAATGAGTGTGGACCTCCAATTATATGTTAGACCCTCGATCCTATAACCGTAACACAGGGAACCACAGAGCTATGGGGAAGGTCTCAGGAGACGTGGGCTGGTGAGGCTATTCCCTGGTTTGAGGGAGCACAGTCTGCTTTTTCATGCATCGTTCCTGATGCTGCCCTGAATGCACTTATTTTTTGTGTTTTGGGCCCTCCACCCATATCGTTGAGGTCCCCGGGGAGAGGGCAATGGGTCAGTGAGTGAGATAAAGGAAAAACTTCACAATGGAGATGGCATGTGAGTGGAGCTTTGGAAAATGGGTAGGATTTTGATGGAAAAGGGAGAGGCTAGAGACAAGAGGCCCCATCTCCAGCACATGTTCAGAGATGGGCATTTGGGGTGCATGTCTTGGTGTGGTCATTCAGGGAACAGGTGATGGGTGCTCTGAGCTGTGGAGGAGGAGACTAGACACTAAGGTGGATGAATCATGGTCCTTAGCTGTGAGAAATTCAGTTTACTGGCAAATGGGATTACACATGGGCTGTGGTTGCACAGAGGAGGAAACAACTGACTATTCCAAGAAGCCAGAGGCACCTTCAGGGAGAAGATGACTTTGGAGGTGGGAGTAAATCAGACCAAGGATTCCGAGGGCATGGCTAAGGGATATGAGAGAGAAGGAAACAGATGTCTCAAGACATATTAAGGAACTTCTCTTGGGATTTTGGCTTGTACCCAGCTGATAATGGGGACTTCCTGAATATTTTTAAAGTTGTGGCATGACAGGTCTTCCCATTAGAAAGGTAGATCTGGTGACATGGTGGAGCAGTGGCCCTCAGAACAGTGCATGCACCCCAGGGACCACCCAGATGGTGTAACGCCGAGACACGGGAAGAAAATATTAGAACTTGTATTTATGCGAGTTTAAACAATTCCAGTAGTGGCGCTGATGCCCTGTTTTAGAAATTTGAACAGTGACTAGGTTTCCCGAGGGAGGAACGGGAAGCCTCATCTCGGGAGGAGTTGGTGGTGGCTTGGCTAGAGCATTTGTCTTCAGCACATCATAAGGTGCGTCACTATTACGATTACTTATCATCCTAAGGTGCGTCATTTGCGTTGCATGCCCAATTAAGGGGATCGGTGGGTTCTGTTTGAACTAAACTCATTTTCACAAAATGGAAAGTCCTTAAAAAGTTATCTGCAAGAGACTTGGATTGAAGACCATGCTAATGATGCAAAGTAGAAAACGGCAAGTGCAGAGATCTTATTTACTCCTAGTACCAGCTCTTTGTCACATTGTAACGAAGCTAAAAACAGTGGCCATTTCATTAGTTATGACAGGAAGCTGGCTAAATCGGAAAACACTGTTGTGCATTCTGGACTTATATCCACTCTCTTTAACCATAAACCTTGCCTTATGTACATACTGTAGCATCTATCTTACAGTGTGCCTTTGTGAGGCACAAAGCAGCTATGAGCCAGTAAAACCAGAAATTGAAAGAAACCAAGCAGCCTTCTGAGTGCCAGAATCATAAAGTGTTAAACCAAGATTTTACAAAGTTATTTAGCCTCATTATTTTAATAAAGCATAAAATGTACTATTAATAGAATACAACTTATTTAAAACTTTATTTCATCTTAAGTTCAGCCTGTTCCTTTTTCTGCATGTTTTATAACAGACTATATTAGTTGGTGATAATACATAATAAATATACATATGCTGGTGATGCTTTTTTAACTGATGAGGGAGCATGATCAAAAAGTTTGAAAAGGGCTTCCCTGGTGGCGCAGTGGTTGAGAATCTGCCTGCCAATGCAGGGGACACGGGTTCGAGCCCTGGTCTGGGAGGATCCCGCGTGCCGCGGAGCGGCTGGGCCCGTGAGCCACAACTACTGAGCCTGCGTGTCTGGAGCTTGTGCTCCGCAACAAGAGAGGCCGCGACAGTGAGAGGCCCGCGCACCGCGATGAAGAGTGGCCCCCGCTCGCTGCAACTAGAGAAAGCCCTCGCACAGAAACGAAGACCCAACACAGCCAAAAATAAATATAAAAATAAATAAATAAAAGATTACTATTTAAAAAAAAAAAGTTTGAAAATATGTAAAGACGATGCACTGTCAGTTGGGTGGTCATAGAGAGGAAAGTCTGGGTAAAAAGGCATCACCAGGATCCAGACCAGAGGTGCCGAGGGCCTGGAGCAGGGCAGCAACTGTAAGATGGGGCGGGATTGGAGAAGCTTGATTTAATCCCCAAAGGGATTCATTTTGAGGATCAAAAAAGAATCAAGGGAGATTCTTAGTGCAATCACAAGATTGGGGAGGCATGAAAACAGATGAGCGAACCCCTGAGGTCTATATTTAGAAGGTCTTGGTGTTTGGATTTGGGAGGGGTGAGAAGGAAGGGGAAGACTTGGAGGATTCCAGTATTCTGGCTAGGTGACTGGCTGGATGGATGTGTATGTCATTCATCCAGAAAGGGATAAAGGAGAAGGGTGTGTGCATGTGTGTGTGTGGGGGGGGCAATTTCAACAGAGAGTGGGTTTGGGATCTGTTATGTTTGAATGGCCCGTGACAGTTAGTTGGAGATCTCATCAGGAGAACAGACACAGAGGTCTGAAGCAAGAAGTCTGGGCTGGTCATACGGATTTTGGAGTTGAAACCATAGTCATAAATATAGCTGTTCATGGAGAATGTACAGGGAGAAAAAAGGACCAGGAGTGGAATTGTGTGAAGACAGCAGGCTTGAAGATGAGAGGATGAGATTGAAGTTGCAGAGAGAAGCCAGTCTCTGAAGGTAAATTCTGGAAGAGGCCAAAGGAAACAGAATTGGGAAGGAAGGATCGTCTGGGAAAGGGTATGGCGTAAGGCATGTATAGACAGGACTGGTAAAAGCCATAATTTCTTGCTGACCAGAGGCCAAGCTTGAATTTAAACAAGGTGAAATCTAAATTAAGTACATACGTACAGGGCAGAGTCTCCTGTTTCTTAGACCGAGGATGCTACAGTTACTTTGGCTATGACAGGGATTTGCTGCTAAATTTGTTTTGCCCAGGAAGCCAGAGGCCCATCACTGTCTATCCATCAGACAGCCGTCACCACTCACACACTTATCAATCGTTGTTCGTTCACTCTTTGAAAAGCTATCTATTAGCACCTTAATGTGGCGAGCCTTGAGCTCCGTCCTTGGATATAAAAGTGGGTAAGATCACACTGATCTACACATACGATAAGTGGGGCAAAACTTTACACACCTTGTGCCAACATCCATATCCTGGTTCTGATATCGTACCATAGTTACGTAAGCCGGAACCAGTAGGGGAAGGGTAGATATGGGTGACATTTCTGTACTATTTTTGGCAACTTCTTGTGAATTTATAATTATTTCAAAAGGAAGTTTTTAAAAAGCGAAGAAGAAACAGCCCCTGACTTTAGAGCAATCATCCAGTAGTTCAGAGAGATCCAAAGATAGAAAAGCCGCGATAAGTTTATGCTGCAGGAAGGACCAAGGGGTAAGGGAGTGTCTCATCTCCCTGGGGTGGGCAGCTGGCATTGATGGATGACTTCTGAGCAAACCCTGATCTTCCAGGGGCTCAGAATATGACAGCAGTGGCTTATTTTGTTTTCGCTGTTGTTGTTTTTAAACTTTCATAGGCTCTCCCATGCGACCCAGTAACAGGAGAGAGAAGTGGGACCTCTCCAGGCTCACACAGTAGCAGCTTGGAAACCACAATTTAGGTTTCTCTGGTCCCAAAATGAAACCACTGGACTTAGGTAGATGCCCATGAACCTGTTCAGTGTCTACCTGGCTCTTCACCAGTTGCTTCTTCTGCTTGGTCTGAGCAGAGTGAGTATATTTTAAGGCTGGGGTGGGAGAGCCAGGATGGGAAGGGCCTGCTGGGTCTCTCACGCCTTGGCGAGGTGCGGAAGTTAGCGGGGGTACCACGCCCAGTGCGACACTAGCGGTGCCTAGGTGCAGCTGCATTTGTCAAATACTCCAAAAAACAAATACACATCCTGAACAAAAATAGTTTAAAGTCTTCTGATTTTCAGGGGAGAAGGAAGCAGTGGTGCTGGCCCCGGGGAGGTGGAGTTGTACGGGTGGGTGCAGAGCGGCGCGTCCTACCTCTGGGGCGATGTAGTCGGGGGTCCCACAGAAGGTGTTGGTCCTGGTGTCCCCCAGCATGTTCTCCTTGCACATCCCAAAGTCCGCTATTTTGATATGTCCATCTTTGTCTAACAGGATGTTATCAAGCTTCAGGTCCCTGAAAAACAGAGCAGATTCTCACTTTAATAACACACGGTTTTGTTAACATGGACTTGCCCTGTGACGGGGGCTTGCACGTCCCATCACAGCCTGAAGGGCAATGAGTAGGTACTTTGCTGGTCCTCCTCTCTCCTTTCAACCCCGACCCTCCATCTACCACGCTCCAGGGTCACTGCTTCTCGTCCTTGGTGTTTCCTCCTTGACCAGCGTCTCTTGCCCAGGACTGGACGTACAGCCCCTCATGGTCCAGGTTGGCTTTCTCTGGGCCTGGCTCTGACCGAGTTCTGTATCTTCTGTATCAATACCTGGCCCATCTCCAGAGCTCCCTCCATATTTCATGTATGAATGGCTGAGCAGGTGCCGAGATGGGTCCACATAAAGGTCATGCGTTATCTCTGCAAAGTAGCATCCCTCAATGTTAAGAGGGGCCCTCAAGAAACAAAGCCTGGATGGAAAGGAATAAGCTGGTGGTGAAATGTCATGGGGGCTGGTGTTTGGTGATGTGTCTGGTGTAGGGTGGTATTTAGTACTACACAACATATACACCCATCCACTTCCATCCAAGGTAGGGGTGTAGATAAAACTGACTCTTCAAGGCAATGGCTGGTTGCTACTGATTCCCCTTTCTGACTTGCCACGGAGTACAGCTAATATACCATGGACAAGACACAGACCTGAGGCTCTTTATCCCAGTACCTTTCCTGGGGGTAACGGAAAAGGAAGAAAGGCCTAGAAATATACTCATTTTATGCCATTTTCTAAGTATCTGTGTTTGTGGATGAATTATCCTGCACCTAATTCTAAGACCAATTAAGGAAAGCTGTTCCTAATACAGATTAATTCTAGAATCTGAATCCATCTGATACCAGAACACCATGTCAATGACTTCCTCTGTCCTTAGAGAACCAGTATCCTTGTAAGGCAGCCCACTTCATTTTTAGGGATATGTAAGTGGTGACAAGATTTTAAAAAAATAGGCCAAACTATGCCTCCCTGTGACTTTACCTGTTGGCCCAAGGATGCGTTCTTTACCACACATGATCGCCTGGATATTTGGAAAGTGACACCACGCTTTCTCTTGTCTTTCCTTGACCAAGTTGAGGACCTTTATTCCTCCATACAGCATGGTACTCAGGCTCTGCAACATTCTGGCCCCTACCCTGCAAATATCTCGAATTTGTCAATTTTCTTCTTAAAAGATGGTTCTCAGAGTGAAACTGGTATCTTCCGGGTACATGATCTCACAGGTGCAGGTGATGGCGGCACCCTTAGCTTCTGGTCTAGTCCTCTTGCCTCTGAGCACCGTGGCTGCACTAGTTATCTTAGAAGCTCCATCACAACAATGCTTAATATGGAACTCACCGTAAACTAAAACCTCCAGGTGTCCTCCCCCCCCCCACCACAAACTACCATTATACCATTTTCCTGTCACCCTGTACCTGCGAAATGGATTTTTTAAAAAGATAATCCAGGAAAGACACTTGACATCAGTTTCTTTAAACTTTTATCGACTTTAGTCGGTGGCATTTTATGAATTCTAGTCGGTTATATAACATCCAGCTTTCTCTTCCTTTATCTGCCGTGAATTTCTGAGCTTTGTGAAAACTCCTTTAAGTCTAGGATACGTGGTGGGTGATGGCTACCACTGCCGTCCTTAACGAGCTAAGACGCCTTGGGAGAGAGTAGGGAGGGCTATTGCTGTCGCCTTTTTCTGTACCTCCTCTAAGAGAAGATGCTACAATCTCCTTCTCAAAGATTCTGCTCCCAAAGGGCCTGGCAAGCAGCTCTGTCTCCACCGCCCCTGTTGATTGAGCCACAGGTGGAGGCCTGACTCACTGGATCAGCTTTTCTTCTTGGGGAAGACTTGCTGAGGTTGCAACATGATGGCACGAGTCCGTCTCGGCTGGGTGTCCGATGCGTAGGGCTGCTGTGGTGCGCCCTCCGCCATGCCCTTGGAGGGACAGAAAACCAGCCTGTAGAAGAAGAGACTGAAGTGGCTCGGCCAAGAGGAGAGACAGAGGCCCCATGAACCCAAAGAACAACCCAGCCAATGAGAGAGGAGCCACTTTGGTTCTGATGGGTCTGCATTCTTGGTTCTGCTCTCTCAGTGAGGCTTAGCTTCTGCTTAAGCAAAGGTTTCGGTGGTTGTATGATGCTTGTAATCAATACCCATATCCTAAAGTCCCGTCACTATTTGTTTTATCTCCTTTGTTAAACTCTAAGCTTCACGAGGGTGGAATGTGTATTGCTTGGTACTTGCTGTGCTGCGACGCTCTGACGAGAGTGTAGCATGTGTTCCTGTCATTCCATAACCATTTGAGTGAATTCATCACCAGCCAGCGACCACCTCACCACCAGTGAGTATCGGCTACAATTAAGTCCCAAGTAATGGTTCCCTTTTGTTGCTTTCTCACCTTCTGTGAGTAAATTAGCCAGAGAACATGAGCATGGGATGCAGTTCTGTTTTGGTGCAGAGATGCTGCTAGCAGGTGTTCCCCAGAGCTGACCTCTTGCATCTGGGCCAGCTTGCTGACCTCTGTCACTAATGCGTCAACGATGGTTTCTGTCTGACCAGGTGCATGGATACCTCCAGGATATGTGAATGTGTGTCTCACATTCAGATCAGTTTCGGTTCTGTTTCTCCCATCCTAACTCAAATGCTGTCGCACTTTCATCATTAGGACCGAAGACTTCCAATATGTCCAAGTCTTCTCCGTAGGCAGGCCTTCTGCCTTGTTCCTTCGTTTTAATTAAATCCACTTTCATTGTGACTTATGGATTACATTCCAGTAAGTCCAATTATAGGTCATATTTAACTCCTCATGCTAAAACGGCAGATTCATTTCCTAATCCACACTCTATGCAATAGTGATGTCATTTTGATTTTCTGCTATAGGAAACATATTTGTATCATTTACAGCCACATATGTATGTTCCTAGAAATTTGGCTGAAGGATGGTTTTAGGGCCATCACTAGGGAGCCAGATATCCAGCTGCAGTACTGTACATAGCTCAGAAGGATAATGAACATAATATCTAATACTGGAATTTCTTTCACATGCATTTTATCATTTGATTCTCACAACAGCCCTTTGACCTGGAATCACTATTTTTATTCATATTTATCTAATGGAAAACAAAGGCTCTAAAAATTATACACTCTATCCCAGCAACTCCAGGCTTTAACCTGTTTTACATCCCCTTAAACCAAGCTCACCTGGTCTTTCACATTGAACTGGTCTTGCTCAGATACCTCGAGTCTTCTGTGATTGCAAGGGTACATTTTAGTCAATTCTAAAAATGAATGTTCTCTAGGCCTCAAGCTAGGAAAGCTTCATGTTCAATTTTCAATCCACCCTCTAAAGTGGGCAGGGTGTCTACAGGGTTGGGAGAGAGGAGGTCATTGAAGCTTTGAGAGATCTAAGTCAGAAGGGGAAAGGTCCAGAAGGCCTGCCATGCAGAGCCAGACACCCTGAGGGGCAGGAAGGGATGAGGCAGAGGAAGACTAACTGGAGAAGCCACAGGACCCAAAGGCCAGAGTGTTCACAGGTACCTCACAGGACACCAGGACCCAGAAAGGACCTTCAGGGTCCAGGTCACCTGGCATGGCTCTGGGAAGCACCCATCTGCCCAAAGGGCTGCACATCAGGGCAACAGGTACAACCGAGAATTCAGTGGAAGCCTTTCTTTCCATTGTGTTGTCAACATAAGCAAAGCTTCTCCGTTTGGAAGAGGCAAAGTGGGAGCCAGAAGAAACAAGCTTCCAAATCCAAGTTTTATCACTAAGTAGCTCAGCCAAGCCATGTCTCCTCTCTGATCCTTTAATGACTCATCCATAAAATGGGTACAGTGATGCCTGCCTTGCTTATCCCACAGAACTTGTGAGCATCCAATGAGATCATCCACATGAAAGCATTTGTAAGTAGTTTCAAATATAGGGGTTGGGTCCAGTGTCATCGATCAAAGATCATCTTAAGGTCCCTTTCAATTCTAATATTTCTAAGACTTGAGATTCTAGATTCTGCTGCTTCTATGTTTGCATATTTTCCAGCTCCTTCGTTTTACATTTAACCTAAGCCAGGGCTGAGGCATCTTTTAAGATGCCACTACTTTTACGATTCCACCAGTAATGGTAGATGATTGATGTTGCCACCTGCTTCTCTACATCTTTTTTTTTTTTAATTCATTTATTTTTTATTTTTGGCTGCACTGGGTCTCTCTGTTGCTGCACCCGAGCTTTTCTCTAGTTGAGGTGAGCGGGGGCTGCTCTTTGCTGCGGTGCACTGGCTTCTCATTGTGGTGGCCTCCCTTGTTGCGGAGCGCCGGCTCTAGAGCGCAGGCTCAGTAGTTGTGGCGCATGGACTTAGTTACTCCGCGGCATGTGGGATATTCCCGGTCTTCCCGGCCCAGGGCACGAACCCGTGTCCCCTGCATTGGCAGGCGGATTCTTAACCACTGTGCCACCAGGGAAGCCCTTCTCTACATCTCTTGGCCTCAATTCTTGTGACTGCCAACAACAGCCTTTCCAGAAAAGCTGGACACAACTTGTTCAATATTCCTCCACTCGACCTCCTTACCCCTATTTCTGTGCCTTTTCTGGAGTCACTTCTTCCATTTATAAAGCCTCTCCCCCTTTAAAAAAAAATCCTCTTTCTGATAGGAACTTTTTGTTGGCATACCCTCACCCAATTCTGACGACACCTTCATTTTTCTTCCCTTTGGCGCTTACTTTTTTTTAAAATAAACTTATTTTATTATGTTTGGCTGCGTTGGGTCTTCGTTGCTGCATATGAGTTTTCTCTAGTTGCGGTGAGCGGGGGCTACTCTTTGTTGTGGTGTGTGGGCTTCTCATTGTGGTGTGTGGGCTTCTCATTGCGGTGGCTTCTCTTGTTGCGGAGCACGGGCCTAGGCGTGCGGGCTTCAGTAGTTGTGGCACGCAGGCTCGATAGTTGTGGCTTGCGGCTTCTAGAGCGCAGGCTCAGTAGTTGTGGAGCATGGGCTTAGTTGCTCCGCAGCATGTGGTATCTTCCCAGACCAGGGCTCGAACCCGTATATCCTGCATTGGCAGGCGGATTCTTAACCACTGCGCCAACAGGGAAGTCCCGGCACTTACTTTTAATTAGAATCTTATTCACTTAGACTTTTTTTTAGAGTATGCTGTTTGTGTCTTTTCATGTACTTATATTTTACCTCCAAAAAAACCCAAAATAAAAATCCAGAAAGTGGCTTAATTAGGGATCCAGAGGTTGGGACTTCTATAGCTTTTGCATCCACCACAATGCTTAACCGAGGCTGTGTGTTTAGTGGCTGGTCCGTCTTCATTACCAGTTGCAGTGGGTTTAATGGTGCCCCCCCGCAAAAGATATTTATGTCCTAGTCCCTGGAATCTTGTGAGTGAGACCTTATTTGGAAAAAGGGTATTTGTAGGTGTAATCAAGTTAGGGATCTTGAAATTAGATCATCTTGGATTATCTGGGTGGTCCCTAAATCCAATGTCAAGTGTCCTTGTAAGAGACATACAGGGAAGGCAGAGGGAGAAGAGAAGGCCCTGTAAAGACTGAGGCAGAGACTGGAGTGATCCCAAGCCCAGGAACACCTGGGGCCACCAAAAACTGGAGGGGGCAAGGAAGGATCCTCCCCTAGAGCCTGCAGAGGGAGCGTGGCCCTGCTGACACCTTGATTTTGGACCTCTGGACTCCAGAGCTGTGAGGGAATAAATTCTGTTGGCTTAAGCTATCAGGTCTGTGCTAATTTCTTACGGCAACTCTTCAAAACTAATATGATAATCATTAGTGGTCAGAAAAAGGAAACTAATAGAATCCCCTTGTTAATTCAGTGGCCCAATGAAACGTTTAGGCCAGTAAAGTTACAATGGGCAGTTGAATAATTTCTTAAGGCCAATCTCAGTGTCAGTGTACCTGCTGGATGACCTCCCCCAGTTTTAATTATTCCATGTCTTTCAAGGATCTCCTACAACCTCAGTGAGTACACTGCTAAATAAACCCAGGATTCTTTCTTTGTGGTGCATAAGAAGCCTTAGAAAATATTTCTCATGGATGTAGTAAGAGCTCTAAAATGGGTACAATTTATGATATTAAAGGCACTTATGGACCCTCACTGGTCTTTGTCCTGAGTGTCAGCAATTTACAAGATGAAATAATAGAAACATCGTGATGTGGAGAAAGAGACTATACTGGGGCATGTGGGGTTTGGTTGCATGAGGTCCCTTTCAGCCCTAAGATCTCTCTTCTCTCCAGTCTTCCTAACTTTTCCTCCCTCTTTCCTATCCATCCATCCCACACAATCTGCTGAGTGTCTCAGTATAGGTATATCTTAGGGATATTGCAGGCATTACAGATATAAAGAGGAAAACAACCACGGAATCTGATCAGGGTTTTCAGTGTACTGGTGAGTGTTTCTCACTTTCCTGAAGATTAAAGAATGGTATAAAACAGATTTTTAATCTATTGTTTTGTAGATAGCCCCCGCTCCCCCAAATACAAAAGTATATCCAAAGGATGCCAAAGAGACGGCTTAAGAAAAATGAGTTCCAAAACCTCCCCTAAGTCTTTAGTTCTGGGCTGTAAATGGGGCAGCCCTCACTTGGCTGTACCCTCGGGAAACGGAGAGGCTTCCCTAAGTGAATTTTCAGCCTATTCTGTAAGCACCAAAGCCCAGTACTGGCCATCCCAGACGGAATGCTTCTGGACTGTATTATACACAGTTTGCCATCTTCAACAATCTGTGTAGAGCATCACTTAGCCTGTACTGATGACTCCGGTCATTCCTGTGAGCATCTGCTGCAGAAAAGCACGTGACCCCACTGTCTCGGGGCCTTGAGGTTGTCCTGCATCTTCCCTTTATGTCGGTTCTCAGCTTCCCTTGTCACCAGTGGTCACTGTGTAGGCCCCCAGCTGCTCTGCCAGCATCCTGTCCAGCTCCTTCCTTCCTTTTTTTTTTTGTTTTCTTCAATATACTCCCCCCACCCCACCCAATCTGCAGTGAGTTGGAAATGAAACAACTAAGCCTTTGAAGATCTGTATGATAAGTGTCAAC
The DNA here is from genome assembly GCF_949987535.1 of Balaenoptera acutorostrata. Classification (NCBI taxonomy): domain Eukaryota; kingdom Metazoa; phylum Chordata; class Mammalia; order Artiodactyla; family Balaenopteridae; genus Balaenoptera; species Balaenoptera acutorostrata. Next base: position 25,453,343 of record NC_080066.1, on the reverse strand, counting down.
TGTGCTTTGAGAGAAGAAAGGAGACTGAAGTACATTAGCTTTCATCCAAGAAGGATGTGAAATGATGGTGTCCAATAGATTCTGGACAGACACCCACTCAAGAAAGAGGGTACACATGGCATCCTGGGCATGCGGACAAGGTGTAGGCTTGTAGGTTTTCGCAGGTGTGTTTGTTCAAGGAAGGCCTCCCCTCCTCCCTCACCCGAAAGGAGGACATTCAATATGCAAATACAGGCAAGAAGGAGAGATACAAAAGACAGAAGAAAGCAAGCAACAATAAGAGGCCAAAGAGAAAGTAACGGAAGGAAATGAGACAAAAGGTAGGAGAGAGGGAGAACAACAGGACTGGAATAAAGAACAAAGTGAGATCAGAGCCTTATTGCTTTTGAGAGCGGAATTTCTTACTTGGTTGTTAAATCACCATCCGTGCTGTTGCTCTGGGCAGGAAGCCCGGGTGTGGAACTTTCTGCCACAAAAGCACACTGACCACTTCATGTCACTCAAGCACAGTGATGAAATCACCTGGACCAGAAAATCCAGTTATCCCAGTACTTGTTTCCAAAGAGTAAAATTTACCTGTAGACTATTCCTTTGGAATGAAGGAACTGCAGACCGAGAATGATTTCGGCAGCATAGAACCTGAGGGAAGGAAAATCAAGGCTCAACATGAATGTTTACTAGAAAAAAAAATTCCCCTTTTTATATAGTGAGTGTGCAGCGCTCTGCTAAATGTGTGCACGGAATTTTGTTTTAAGCACAACAAAAGGAAGATATCATCCATTCTACGCATCCAGCTTCAGCCCTGAGAGAATGAAATGGAGCTGGTATATTTAGCCCTACCCGCATCTAGGGCTTATTCTTATATTGTAAACTATAATGCTCAAACTGTCATTTTTTTTTTTGCTAATAGAACATTCAAAAACACTAAATGTAATAATAGGGAAATAATTTTCCCTTTTATTTTAAAACCTACTTGGACCCCTCAGACCTGTCTGGAGGTCATTCCACATAGACCTGACTTCTTCCTGTGTAAGAAGTGCAGCCTGAGAGGAGGAGGAATGCACACAGGCAGACCTCAGGGATCTCATGGGTTCGGTTCCAGACCACCGCAATACAGCGAGTCACACAAGTTTTTTTGGTTTCCCAGTGCATATAAAATTATGTTGACACTACAGTGTCGCCTATGAAGCACGCAATAGTATTATGTCTAAAAAAAATGTACATATCTTAATTAAATACTTGTGAACTATACTTCAGTTAAAAAAATATGGCTAAAATATGCTAACCATCATCTGGTAATGCAGAGCTGCCACAAACCTTCCTTTATAAAAAAACAAAGTATCTGCAAAGCACGATAAAGTGAAGTGCAATCAAACGAGATATGCCTGTATTAGAAGCTGGGAGGTGATACCTTGCTCTCCACCTTCAAAGATGACAGACTCAAAGGAGGTGAGTTTACAGGAGGATTAAAGTTAGAGATAAGGGAGAACTTCCCACAAGTGAGGTCTGCTGGATCTTGGAGAAGAACGCAGAAACCCCTTCCTGGGAGGCAGTGAGGACAGATAGATAGCATGTGTCTGCAATGGCTTTCATGCCTTACACACCTGGAAGGGACCCCGAAAATCCTTTCTAGCAGAAAAATACCCGATGATTTCTGTGCTGCAGGAATCTCATAAAATTATCTCCGGGCACTTGGCTGATGGTTCCTGGAAGCAACGAGATTGGCGGCGTGCTACCCACTGGATTTGAGAAAGCAGCCACTTCAGCCGGGGTTTCTGTAGGAGCTCGTGGAAAAGTCTGTCTCTCAACGCAGCTCGACCTGAACCCCTCCGAGTGTTCAATAGGGGTAAGTGAGATTACTGAGCGTACAGCAAGCAAGGCTAGTGTGCACCCACCCTTTCAAGTGGAGCCAGGGGCACAGTTTTCTTGTGTTTGACTGTCTCAGTGGTTTGATGACTCAGGAAAGAGGGCCTGAGGGAGGAAGGGTGCAGGGCTTCTGTGGGACTCAGCTGCAGTCCCACCTAGTTAACCCACCCTACTCGATTTCGCCAGCGCCTAGAGTGGCTTGATGCCAAAGAAGGCGAACGTATTCTCGAGAGAGAGCAAATGTCTCTTCCTGTTTCCTAATTCTCCTGCCCCCAGAGCTGACTGCTTGATGCCTTCACACTGAGCTTCCCTTGAAAGGCCTCCATGAAGCCCCATCCAGTGACCGCCTTGCCCATCTGTGCTCCATTTGACTTCTATTCAAGGGGCAAATAATGCTTCTGGGTTCAGATGATTTAGAAGCCTGAAGAAGTGGGGTGGTGCCTTAAGAAACTAAGTAGTTGATCTCGCAGCAGAGAAATGAAATAAAACCGACTTGAATTTAAGCTTCACAGACTGGGAAAACAGTTGCCTCATTGGATGTGTTCCTGGGGTCACCTCGCCCTGGGGTTTAGGCCCACTGAGTGAGAAACAGGAAAAGTGCCACGTGGGGAAAAGCATGGTGTGGGCACAGTGGACCCCAGTGCCTGACAAGACCAGTGGGAACCCCCCAACCCTACAAGGGCTCTTACGTGGCTCTGCAAAGATCAAACTTGTGGCAGCTCTGGATGTGGTACATTAAGTCTCCTCCGTTGAGATACTCCATCACAAAAAAGAGGTTTTCCTGCGGAAAGACACAACGATCCCAACTGTGAGCTTCTTGAAAATAAGAAAACAAGGATTACTTTTTAAATGGATTTCATTATTTCAGAGGAACCAGTTCTGTCTTGAAATCCCTTATAAAAAGGCCGGCAAGACAATTTAGCGGATCTGTAGAGCATTTCTGAACCCCAAGAAACCTGGGGAATCCAGGAGTATGTGTGATGTTTGCTAGGATGCCCGGATGGTAGCATGCAGCAGATGGGGCACAGCACGAGGGAGGGTCCACCCGGACTTGACCGCCCGACAGTGGGATGGTCTTGGGCACTTAATGGGTGCTGGCTGTATACCTGCTGAAATTGACAGTACGTAGGATGGTAAAGAGTACAAACCGGAGGCTCTGACTACAGGGGCAGGGCTTGGAAGCGTTGACCCGTTCAACACTCAGTAAGTAGTTCTGAATGTATTCTTCGGGCATGGCCAGAGTGAGTGGGCGTGCTCATGCCTGCCCCATCCATCCAAGATGGAGACAGCCCCGCCTTCAGGGAGCTCACAGTCAAGTCTGGGCTTACTTCCCTCCAGTCCTGACTTCACCTGTTGCAAGTCACAGCTTATAAGCTGTGCTGCTCCTAACAGGACGCCATGCATGTTGTTAGAGCCGCTGCCCCTGAATGGCAGCTGTCGAAAGCAAGGCTGAGTGGTCTTCGGACCGTGGTCGAAGTATCAGAGGTGGCTGATTCCAGGGAGCCTGAGCTCCTCCATGGTGTGAGACAAGAGTTCCTCAATACGTATGTTTATGACCCTTGGAGCACCCTGATTTTGAGAGTCCTCGTGAACCACAGAATTAGTAATCTGCTCAGTGTGGAGACAGTTGGCGTGTCTGTGTGTGAATTTGCACCTGGAAACCTCACCTGGGTGATTTTTTTTTTTTTTTAAAGGATTAACCTTTAAGTTTTTTTTTTTTTTTTAAATTATTTATTTATTTATTTATGGCTGTGTTGGGTCTTCGTTTCTGTGCGAGGGCTTTCTCTAGTTGTGGCAAGCAAGGGCCACTCTTCATTGCATTATCGCGGCCTCTCTTGTTGCGGAGCACAGGCTCCAGATGTGCAGGCTCAGTAGTTGTGGCTCACGGGCCCAGTTGCTCCGCGGCATGTGGGATCTTCCCAGGCCAGGGCTCGAACCCGTGTGCCCCGCATTGGCAGGCAGATTCTCAACCACTGCGCCACCACAGAAGCCCAACCTTTAAGTTTTGATGTGAGATTAACCGAGGCCCCGGGGCATATGAGGTGCCGTGGAAACCGTGTTCTGGTCTGACAGTGGCACACACTGCCTGCCATGGGTACTAAGGCTGTATCCCCACAGAACTGGGAAACCACGATGGTGGCGATTCTCTCAGTAAGTCAGGTAAAGGTAAACGTCCTGCTTTTTCCAAAGATGACCTCAGATCTAGTTTTCTGTGCCATGTATCCTTACCTGGAGCCCACCCTTTCTCTTGGGGACAGGCCCAAATCCTCTGCTGACAGAAATCCTAACTTAACATTGATATTTTGGACATGGTTTGAGATTCATCACTTGCCCCATCTGTACACACCTGCTTCCTCATTAGCACACCTTCCTGCTGGCTCTTGTTCCCATAAGTACCATATGAACAGCTTCCCACCTTTACCTTTGTACCCGAAACTAGGGTGGCCTGTACACACAGCGGTGGCATCTCTTAAGTACTCAGGAGAATGAGAGGTATACAAGCTTAAAATAAGACCGTTTATCATAGACCTCAGATGGAAGGTTCCTTTGAAACGTTAGGATGCTTACAAATTCCTATAAAGGTTGAAATTTCGGAATTTACAATTTGTCAGTTTGGACGTGGAGAAAGTGGGGGAAGGTGACTGGAGGCAAAAGGTCGACCTTAACTTCTACACGTGCCTGGGATGGTGGTCCCATAGTTCTCGTGTCTGAATCAGACTCCGCACCTAGAGGTGAGGGTTGGGCATTGAATTTGTGCAGTGGATGGGGATATAAGCAAGCGCGGGGAGTGGTTAATGTTTACTACTGTGGGCGTTCTAAGAAGACCATAGTGATTATTAACTAAATAGTAGTGGAGATTTATAGCATGTCAGATGCCACACTTAATTCTACTAAAAGATTTTATGGCTCCACAATAAATCTTTCAAGAATCTGTTCAAGTTCTCATCTCTATATTAAGCCAGGGCACTGGAAAAAGTCCTTTGATTGTCTTATTTATGATGGCATTTTGCTTCAGTTTAAACCTTTGGTTTGGGTGAATAGCAGCTAAAACGTGGGCTTCTTAAAGGGGATGAGGGCAGTCCATGCCTGGAAGTCCAGCGTGGGTGGGCAGGATGGGGAGACCTGCTATCCCTCTAGGGGATGCTGTTCTGAAGATCTTTGCCTTCTTTTAGAACATTTTTTTTTTTTTTTAATGAGGATCTTGAATCAGATGCGTATGTTTGATTGATTGATTGATTGATTGATTTTGGCTGTGTTGGGTCTTCGTGTCTGCGCGAGGGCTTTCTCCAGTTGTGGCAAGCGGGGGCCACTCTTCATCGCGATGCGCGGGCCTCTCTCGTTGCGGAGCACAGGCTCCAGACGCGCAGGCTCAGCAGTTGTGGCTCACGGGCCCAGCCGCTCCGCGGCATGTGGGATCTTCCCAGGCCAGGGCTCGAACCCGTGTCCCCTGAATTAGCAGGCAGATTCTCAACCACTGCGCCACCAGGGAAGCCCTTTTAGAACATTTTGACAGCTGTTTGGAAGTCTTGAGAATCCATTCATGCAGGGAACTGTTGGGTCCACTCTGAGCCCAGCGAGAAGGCTCTGTGATGAAAGTAGCATAAATGTCTGCACATACAAACCATGCGGTCCTGGGGTTTGGGTTTTGAGGATCACATTTTGAAGGATGGATAAACCTCTTAAAAGTTGAATCCCAAATCCCAGTCATAAAGAGTAAATGCAAATATAATAGACTCAAACTTTCATAAATGGCTGGGGAAGGACTACTCAGAACCAAAGGAATCCTGCAGGGGTTCAAAAAGGGTATCAGAAAGAGAAGTCTTCCCACTGGAGAAACTCTGAATTGGGTCAGAAGAACCAAATCCAGAGGGACGGGACTCAAGGCAACTGTTAGGATAATGGGCTTTGCCTTTACTCAGACCCGAGTTCAGATTTCCTCTATTTGTGACCTTGAAGTTACTTAACCTCTCCTGAGCCTCATATTTTTCATCTGCAAAATGGAAGAATATTCCTACTTCATAGGGTTGTCGTGAGTGGTAAATGAGATGACCTATGTAGAAAGCTAGCTGAGCGTTGGCACTCAGCCTGCACTTTAGAACTGGTAGCTTTTGTCATGGTAAACAATGTAAAAGCCAGTCAAAAAAACAGATCACAAGAACTAAACAAATGGAGAGAGATTCCACATTCATAGATAGGAAGACAATATTGCCAAGATGTCAGTGCTTCCGAACTTGACCTACAGATTCTCTACAATCCCATTCAAAATCCCAGTGAGTTACCTGGGTGGGTATCGACAAAACTGACTCTAAAGGTTACATGGAGGAGAGGCAAAAGATCCAGGATAGCCAACAACATGTTGAAGAAGAACAAAACTGGAGGACTGACCTTACCCGACTTCAAGACTTACTATAAAACTAGAGTAATCAAGATGGTGATATCGGTGAAAGACCAGACCAATAGATCAATGGAACAGAAAAACCTAGAAACAGACCCATGTAAATATAGTCAACTGATCGTTGACAAAGGAGAAAATGCAATACAATGGAGCAAAGACGGTCTCTTCAAGAAATGGTGCTGATCATCACTATATATTATCGTATTTCCACATTTCTTAATTTTCATTTGCACAACATCAGAAAAACAAACACCCAGCAGATACTTCTCAGAGAAAGGAACCGCACAGTCCTGTGGATCTTGAAAGGAGGAGGAAAACAGGGAGTTAGATCTCCTCCAACAAGTTAAATCTCCTCCAGCGCTATCTTTCTGTTCCAGTCAGAGCTGGGAGAAAATGCCAAGCAGGCAAAGTGAGGGGAATGTGGGCTTGTGACACGTGTTATTCCAGCAAAGACCCTCTTCTTAATGCCAGTGATACATTAACTGATGCAAATGATTCTTCTGGGTGGAGTGAGAGTTGAAGTTGTGATGCTGGTGGGGGGTGGGTAGGGTGGGGATGGGATGGTCCAAAACTGCCCTGGACTTAGAATTTGTCAACAGCTCCTGGCACAGCATCTGCGGAGAGGAAATTCTCATCTCTGTGTGTCTCTCACTAGCTGTGTGATCAGGTAAATCATACCATCCCTGGGCCTCAGGCTCAACCTCTGAAAAATGAGAAGTACTGGTGAGACCCTTTGACCGAATTCCTCTTTACTAGCCTAAAGATGCCCTGATTTTCACCTTAATTTATTTTCCTTTTTCTTGGAGGAAAATATGAAATTCACAAACTTTGGTTATTGAGCACATGACAAGACCTATGTAGTGCTTCCCAGATGATAAAACACATGTTGGTAAGAAGGTGTTATGCTGCAAAATTCTTAAGAGAAATCTTTGTCTAGAAACAGTGTGTATTTGAAGTAAACTGAAGGGTATAGAGATGAGCCTTCTCTGAACCTTCTTCCACGGAGGTCAGCGTTATGGCTGGGTTCGTTATGACCTACCATGATGCCCCAAAGAAGGTCACAAAATAGAGGTCAGAGGGCTTCCTCCCGTTTAATTAGTCTCCTAGTTAGGCTAATAGAGTTTGGCTAGTTGGGGGCAAATACCTCTGTGTGTCACGGTCCTGACTGCTTTAACGTCTAAATTAATCCCACCATGCACCAAGGGCTGAAAAGCAGAATGGGTTAGGCCAGAATGGGTTAGCGCTGTTTTGTAGACCAGAGTGTCAGGTGAATCACTTTTTGATTGGCCTTTGTATTCTGTTTCTGAATCGTGTGTTTCTTTCTCTAAGAAAGATCTCGAGCACCCCTGCTCAGAGAAGAGTATGTATTATTTCTGATTTCGGAAAAGAGTCCAAACAAAGGATTAGAACTCAATAACCTCTAGGATTTACCCTCCAAGTCCAAGCACTTGGTGAATTTTTCACTTAGCCTACTTGGGCGGCAAAAACATAGCATTTTGTCAAGTAGCTCCATGAAAAGTGAATTTTAAAAGAGGAAGGTTGCCTTACTCAGGGTGTTTCCTCCTGCAGGGAAATGGCCAAGGTTCTTATTAATGAAACAATAAAACACTGAGCTTATTTCCATCCTGTCCGTGAAGTCAGTTTTACTTGGGGTTTGACAGTACAATGATTACAGCCACTGGAAGAAGTGATTCATTGAATAACGCTGAAGAACCTCTCGCTAACAAGCAAGCATTTGATACATCACTCAACAATATTTATTTATCTCTCAGCTCTCCAGTTTGCAAATATACCTATGGCATACATGCCGTTCTGTATGCCAGATCCATAAAAACAAGAGAGTCAGAGTTAGTTATTGCTTTGCTGTGATTTTCTGGCAGCCGAAGGAAATAATCAATGGTGATATTCTGGAGATACATGGGTATTCAAAGCTCTGTGGCTCTTTTTTTTTTTTTTTCCTTTAAAAAAGGTATTTATTCTTGCAAAGTCATTTAAATATATATACTGAGTACTTTCAAAAATTGAAAATAGCAAAGGATTCTGTGTGTTTGTGTACAAAGTACTGTATTTTCCAAAGCGTCTACAAATATCTTTCATCACTTGGCTGATAGAATGGTATATTTTCTTCTATGTACTTACAAAAATATGACAGACCACTTTAGGGGGCCTCTAACATCTAAATTGCTTTGTATTCATTTTCTTTGTGAAATCTCTATATCAAATTTAGCCATGAAAGCGATTTATACTGGTAAAAAGGAGGAAGCAGGTAAAAGCTATATACAGAAATACAAATACTTAGTTTGCCAATCTAAGAGCTGGAAAAAAAATCATCTTTCAGATGACAGATATGTACTAATCTCAGTGGTTTTCAAGGCCAAATCCTTTAAATCATTATGGTCTAAATTCAGCCAAGATATTGCCTTTGAATCTCTACCTTTGTGGATCCCACCCTTGTTACTAACACTACCGATGTCCTGAGTCTGGACTAGTGTCAGACTGGAGGTGACTCTCCTTCAGATTGACGACTACCCCCAAGGAGGTTTACATCTTTACTTCTACTTATTGCCCCCCCACCCGCCCCGCCAAGCAAAGGTTTAGTTTGGAATTGCAAATTGTGAGAGCTGCATTCTTGACCTCCACAGCTCTGTGGTGGGGATGCATTACAGGGGCTTCCTGTGTAGAGGAAGAGCACAGAGCTGGGGTCTGGGCTGCCCAAGCCAGGAGCTTACAGAACCAGCCAGGGCCCCACGTGGGGACGGAGCTTGCACCCGGATGGCACACCTGAAGGGCACCTGGACACGGGCTCACCCAAACCCCCTGCTGCTACGTGCACACAGCCTGCGTCAGTGTGGTCACTGACACTCGATGTCTTAGGTATGCTTGTAATTTAGAAGGCTGAAGCCACTCCAAATCTGGAGTACTTGATCTATTCCTTCCTTGTTTAGTGAGCTAGAAGCTAAAACACCCTAGAAAACAGGTTTATTTCCTTTTTCATAAAGAATAAGCCATCAGACATGAGGACACGGGGAGGGGGAAGGGTAAGCTGGGACGAAGTGAGGGAGTGGCATAGACGTATATTTACTACCAAATGTAAAATAGATAGCTAGTGGGAAGCAGCCGCATAGCGCAGGGAGATCAGCTAGGTGCTTTGTGACCACCTAGAGGGGTGGGATAGGGAGGGCGGGAGGGAGACGCAAGAGGGAGGAGATATGGGGATATATGTATGCATATAGCTGATACACTTTGTTATACAGCAGAAACTAACACACCACTGTAAAGCAATTATACTCCAATAAAGATGTTAAAAAAAAATAAGCCATCAAAAAAAAAAGAACAGATAATCACATGTATACTTTTGATATCTAAGTGTTTCATGTGTATGTGTGTGAAGGAAGGAGGGAGGAAAGGCTCTCTGCAGACCAGCAAACTCATTCATTACGGCCTGTTTATATTTCTACTGTAAGTCTAATTAGTAAAACTCACTGCCTTTGATAGATTCATTAGTACCTGTCAGAAATAATGTGCCTGAGTTTCTAGAGGTTTGTACCTGCACCGGGAACTTGGGCTCAGTTGGTATTTTCTGGTTTAACTGTCCCACGGGGTCATCTTGCATTAACTAGCAAATTATTTTCTTCCATAACGGAAGTACAAACAGGGATCCATTTCACGAATTTTAAAATTGTTTTCCCTGATACAATTGGGTCTCTACTAAGAGGCAATAGAGCAGTTAGGCTGATGGACTTTGCTACCAAACTGCCCAAGGGTGAATCCTGGCTCCCTTGCCTGACAGCTGTTTGACCTGTGGTGCCTTTGGCCCCTGTAGGGGCCACCTCGATTTCCTTGTCTGTGAAATGGGGATAATAATAGTCTCTACTTCAGAAAGTTGCTACGAAGATTAAATGAGCTAAAATACACAACGTGCCTAGAACATGGACTGGCACATAGTAAATGCTTTATATACATCAGCTGTTATTGTATTTATGACCATAGTTACTGTATACAATATATACAAAAATGCATGTTGAGAAATATATATTCCCAAACACAGAGGGGTCCCTGGAACAGACTAGGTTTTAACATAAAAGGCAAGTTTTAAGGAATACGGTTTTGATGTGAAAATGACCCTACTCTGCTGAAGATTTTAAAGTTACTAAATTATCACCACGACAAAGAGAAAAAAGATACACAAGAAAGATGAAATACTCAAAAACCCTACCTCTGGGTACCTTTGAATGATATAACTAGAAACGACTCTTTTCTTCTTATAATGCTTTTGTGTATTTTCCAATTTTTAAAGTATGTTTTGGTGTAATTACTTTTATAATTAGGGGAAATATTAAAGAATTTCCCTTAAGAATTTATAAGTGAGTGAGTTTGTATGGTGTAGATTCTCAGTATTTGCATTGGGGATTTGCTATCTGGTATGGAAATGTCGATTCAGTGTCTGATGTAAAGTAAGGTGCTATCTTTTTTTAGTTCACCGAAGTTGAAACTGGCAGGCTTAAGTATTATGAAGCAAGCATGTCCAGGTACAGGGGATTACAGTCATGTGATAAAATACTTTCAAAATCACTTTTAATCACAATAATACAAATAGAGTAATTCTTTTTAAAAAGAATCAATAACAAAAAGATCTAAAAACGGAAGCATCATTAAAGTAAAATTTTACATTTACAATATGAAAGATGATTAATACAAGATTAAAGTGATAGATTTAACAAAATCAGTGGTGTGATTCTCACAGGGCTGTGTTTGCATATACGAATGTCCTAGAGAATTTAAAAGTCCTAAGGCTGTCAAAATATATCAGTATTTAAAACATGAGATCATTCTTTAGAAGGACATTTTGTGAATGGATATTCTAGTAAAGGGGAAATGTAAAGAGGACTCAGTTATTCTAATATGATGTAGCTTCTACCCTGATTTCTCCTTAGTATGATTACATTTGCTTTTAATAAGAGAATGAAAATAAAGAACATGGAAAAGTATTTAGTAACGATGACTATTCAGTATAGCTAGTCAAGTACTGAACCAATAAGGAAACTGTTGCCAAATGTGCATACATTATTGGATAAGTGAGAACTTTGTAGCACTAAAGACTTTATAATTTTATCAAACCTATAACAATTAATTTTGAAAATACATGGAGAACTTAGTAAATATCATGCACATGAGGTCAGGAATATAGATTCCCTCTCCAGAAAAAATAAGAAACGGAGGAAAAGAATAATTATAGTCATTTTTTTCAGGTTTTTCCCCCAAGGCTAGTAAATTAATAAATTTTATATGAGAAGATTTGCATGTCTGAAGAAATAAAATTAGAATACCAATATTTATTAAAAATATCCAAGTATACCAGTATCCTTTTCAGAGTATCATATGTTAAGCATATGTAATAAATGCTGTAACATCCAAGATGACAGTATTGATATAACAATATGGAAACTGGAGAGTACACGTCAACTCAGCTTTGGGGTATATCCTATTTTAGCCAGTGGAAAGTGCGGGAAGGTGTGCCCTGAAGAATGAAGGGGAGCTGGTCCATATCTAAAATTAAAGGAAATAATCCACATCAAGTATTTAGCCCTGTGCCTGACATAGAGTAAGAACTCCACACATAGTAACCTTTATTATGTGTATTGTTATTATTTTCTTAGAACAAGTTAAATATGTTCTATATTCCAATATGTTCTCTCTCTATATATATCTTGAGAAATATACCTCCATAATGACCAAGAAGGTATGTGATGAATTTAGAATTCTTCCAAATCTTGTACTAGTGAAGTTGCTGAATGGGGAAAGCATCCTACCCCCTCCAGCCCCTAGCCTCCACAACAGGGAAATGCACATGTTTTGAGCTATTGGGGCATGGAATTCTGGGGTCCTAGAGATGGGATGAGGGATGAGGGGCCATGGTCCCTTGCTTCATGGGGGAGATGCTTGGTTCTAAGGTTGAGGACATGCAATAGATAACTGTCCAATTAAATGAGTTGGATTTGGTGTCTAGGTACCTTGAAATCTCAACTTTACTAACAGTTTTGGATTGAAAGTATGATCTAGAAGAGAGACTAGACTGTGATCAGCTAGGCTGATCATGACTGGATCTCAGTTTCCTTAGCTGCAGAATGAGAGTATCTGATGTGATAACCTCTACAACCCTTTCCTGCTCTTAAAAATTTCATGTAGTCTGTCATTACAATAGAAGAAAAAAAAAAGAGTATAACAAATCAAATTAGTAGCTATAAGCAACCAAGATGTCTCTCAATAGGTGAGGGATAAATTATAGTACATCCAGACAATGGAATACTATTCAGTAATAAAAAAATGAACTATAAAGCCATGAAAAGACATGGAGGAATCCCAAATGCATGTCGCTTAGTGAAAGAAGCCAATGAGAAGGCTATATACACTGTGTGATTTTTAACTATATGACATGGAAACGGCCAAACTATGGAGACAGAAAAAAATCAGTGGTTGCCATGGGCTGGGGGGTAGGAGGTGGGAGGGATGAATAGGTAGAGCACAGAGGATTATTTAGGACAGTGAAACTATTCTGTATGATGCTGTAATGGTGAATGCATGTCAGACATTTGTCAAAACCCATAGAATGTTCAATACAAAACCCCTAATATAAACTACGGACTTTAGGTAATAATAATATATAAATATGATGCATCAGTTATAACAAACACACTAGACTAAAGCAAGATGTTAATGGGGATTCCCTGGTGGTTCAGCGGTTAGGACTCCGTGCTCTCACTGCTGAGGGCCAGGGTTCGATCCCTGGTCCGCGAACTAGGCTCCCACAAGCTGCACTGCATGGCCAAAAATAAATAAATAAATAGTTAAAAACGGGAATGTGTGAGGTGTGGAGAGAGGAAGGGGATGCATGAGAAGTCTCTGTACTTTCCACTCAGTTTTTCTGTGAACCTAAATCTGCTCTAAAAAATAGTCTATTAAAAAAAACCCCAAAAAACGCTAGTAGCTATAGACCAGCTAATGCATTAAAATAGAAATGTACAAGAAGAAAAACCTTCTTTAGAGTCTTTCTCATGTGGAGTTCATAAAAATATTAATAAAATAATGGCTGAAGAAGATGGAGACGATTAAGTTCTACTAAATTCTAATGTTTATTCACCCTATCAAGGTAGAAATTACACAAAGAAGGTAGCACTCAGTTTCTATTTAAAATCTGAAAAATATGACTTCTAAAAACACATCTTTTGGTTGATAGTGTCCACTTAAAATATTTGTAACTGCTCTTCTAGAAATATTTTTTTTCATAGTTTCTTGGAGAATTACTGTTTATTTCTTTTAAACTATTGAACACCTAGGATTTAAGAGCTCATTCACATTCTGGATAAATACAAATCATTATAAAATGGTGGTAGAAGTTACACAGTAAGTTTTATTTCAACTTATTTGTGTTGAAGATTGTTTTCACTTTGCCAGTTTTCCATCCCTGGGAAATTTCCATCACGTACTTTGTCTCCAAACTCTGGCCCTTAGATGGTCACTGGCAATTTGTGCTTCTGTGTGTTACTCAGCCTTTACTGGAGCCCCTACTGCTGACGTGTCAAGCCCTTTCTTCTGTCTCCACGGTCCCGTTCCTGTCCCTCTCATTTCCAGCCTGGAGACACTTCCTACTTTATTTATTGCGATGATCACCACCACGGTGAGCCCTCCCGGATTTCCTCCTCTTCTTAGTCTCTCTCTCCCGCCTCTTCCTCACACGTCCTCTCTCAGAAGTGACCCCTCTCCTTGTGTTTGCTGTATCCTAACCCATTCCCCTTCCAGAATCTTCCATCACAAATTCCTCCCCTTTTGGAGCATTCTCCATTACTCGTAACCCTTGAAACCTGTGATCATAACAAGCCTCCACCTTCGGGGAAACACTTTCTGAAAGACTGCCGTGTAACCACCAAGTTCACCCACCCGCCAGCCACCCCTCTGTCACCTGACATATGTCCTCAGCCTCCCAGTAGGATGCTTCCTTCTGTTCCCCCTAAATGACAGTCAACAGGTGGGCTCCTCACCAGCCTGACCCCACGGGCCCCTCTTTCCTGACATCCTTCTTTCCTGGCTTCCACTGACCCTACTCCCCTGGTCCTCCCCTCACCTCCCTGAGGGATCTGTGCTGTCACTTTCCCTCTTCTCCCCCCCTCCCCGCTACGAGGGGGCTTTGCTTTGGTTTGGTCCTTGAACCACTTCCGTGGGTTTATCCCAACTCTCACATATTCCCACAGTGTCAACCACTGCCTGTTTGCAGAGTCCTGCATTTATCCTTTCCTTGAGGTGTGTGCCGTGTCCCCTCCAACGCACGTGGTCTTTGGTTGAATAGGGGGATGCACTTCCAGGTGCCCTGTTGTAAGAACGCTGGGAATGACACGTATTAGGCTGCCGTTTGCTATTGATCGTGTATTTTCTCTAAGACTGTCAGCTGAGAAAAGGACACATAAGTGACCTAAGTTTTACTGTGGAGAGACGAGAGGTAGATAAGAATGATTTTGAGGTCAAGGTAGAGAGTCCACAAGGCTGCTAGGGGCACAAGATCAAGGGAGCTTGGGTCGAGGGGGAGATAATGGACTTGAAGGGCACAGAGGGGTGGAAGAGTGGACACCAAGGGTGGACGTCCTCTCCTCTCGGCCAGCCTTTCTGGAACCTGAGGATGCTGGCAGACGTGCCACAGTCAGCCAATGTAATTTACCAGAAGACCATTGCTTTCTATTTTTCTTCCCCTACAGCTCCCTACCCCAAGAACATTATCTAGAATGCTGTGGGATAATTTTTTAAAAAGAGAGAAAACATGCTTCTTGATATCAAGGGAAAGTACTGTTTAAATGGAGAAACCAAATAAATGCATCTGAAAGCAGTCACAGAAAGGGGCAAACCACAGGAACAAAACCACCTTTCTGGGTCTTGTCAGCTGAGAAGCCTGAGGAGGTGAAAGATAATGGTCACTAAGTAGGAGTTGGTGAATCTGAAAGACATTTAGGGGGGAGATCCTCTTTGACCCTTCAAAGGAGGGCGAGTAGCTTCGCAGACAAGAGAGGTTACTTTCCAGGATACCCTGGAAGGAGATGCAAAGCGTCCGTGTTTCGAGGGAAGGTGGTGTTCTGCGGCTTTGGGAGAACAGCTGATGAACAGACGAACAGTGTGGGCGCACGAGCCTTGAAGAAACAAATCACAGAGGTGAGAAAATATCTGTGAGCATAAAAGCAGGTGTGCGGAAAGGGCACGGCATTTCAGACGCAGCAGGCAACATGTGTAGTCACAGAATTCCTGCATATTTGTTCATTGATTGCCTATTATCACCGGTGTCTTGTGACGGGGTGTGTGTAAGGCAAGCTTTTTGAGTACAACAGGAATTTACCACGCGTCTACTGTAAATTGAGTCTTTTGGGTACGTTTACTGTGAATCTAACATCTGCTGAATCATACTTGAGTTGCACAGAAAGGACATCTGAAGCACATCAAAGTGATCTGTTATTTCTGAAATAACACTTTTCCAGAACTGCCAGAGTCCTGTAAAGAGAAGAGACTTCTCCGTTACTTACAAATGGGGACAACACAAAAAGTTAATTCTTGTCTTCGTTTGTGGATAAGTGTTTCTGAGGATGTGGGTTTTCTTTTCCTGTTAAAATTGTGATAGTTGCTCGCACTCCTAACTCAGCTGGAGGGTTTGTGGATTAAAGGGTTTTTTGAAAGCTTCAGACGAGGTAGTTTCGGAATCAAATGCTTGACATGAAAAACCTTCTGGCAATCTCAGATGGATTTTACCTTCAAACTATGGGAATTTCAGAATGACATACTTTTAAAAAAACTGCCATGCTGAAGTCATTTTTCTTCTATTTCAAATAATAACAACTTGCAGTTCCTATGGCACTTTCTCCACGAAGGATTCAAACTTCTCCCCAAATGCTATTTTCTTTTTTAAACGTTATCCCTTTGGAGGCTAAAAGGGGACAACCAAGGTTACAAAGAAAGGTTCGGTGACCTGTTGAAAGTCACGTGAAGCGTCAGGCGTCAACTCCTGCTCTGAAATCATGAGTGAGGGCACCCTGGAAGTTAAGCCTCGTGTGTTCTATAAAGGGAAAGTGAAACTCAGTTTTCTTTTTCAGAAAAGAGACGTTGCACAGTAATGCTGACACACAAGGGTCACCTGGTTCAGACAGGGCGTGTGGAAGTCGAGGGCAGTGGTGCAAATACATGAATTAACACTACCATCCTCACTCCTGACGTTCGGAAGCCTGCAAAACCTTTGGGCCTTCACTCACTTTCAGCCTGGGGGGAGAGGCCCGGAGATGTGCTCATATGATCTAAAACGTCTTGTAGGTGTGAAATTGTAAGGCTACTGAAACTACCTGAACACAGACGGGCCTTTCAGGATTCAAAGGAGACACAGATGAAAGCAGGCCACAGTCCACTTTTCATTTCTAAGGAAAAATTAGTTCCTTAAAAAAAAACCCAAAGAAGTGTTAGATGTATCTTTTCCTTAAAGAGATAATAGTCCCCAAATGGAGTCACTTGTGTTAAGCCCACATCGCCAAACTGAGACTTAATACCTAACCTATTTGCAGTTCCAACCTTCCCCAGCGATGTAATCTTAAGCGGTCAGTCTGGATCTTTCTGGTCAGTGCAAGACGGGTGATGCCCCTGATAGAACCCCTTCTTCCCTAAGGGAAGGTGATCCTGCCTGAAACAGTCTGCCCTTTCCTTGTCCCTCCCCCATTTCTGTCTATAAAGTCTTCATTTCATGCAACTCCCCAGAGCTCCCTGTCAGTTGCTAGATGGGATGCTGCAATTCGTTAGTCACTGAATAAAGCCAATTAGAGTTCTAAACTTACTCAGCTCAATTTTGTGTCTTAACAGATTTAGTGATGGTGACGGGATCCGAAGGAAACATCTGATGGCTCTGAGGACAACACGAGACACAGGGAAGGACACTTTGAGAGCATCTTTCCCGCCGTCGCGAGGGCCGTAAGTTCCCCTCGGTTTTGAGCTCTGCTCTTTGCGTCAGGCTCCTGATCTAATTTAATTGGCTATCCAGTCCCCCATTTGATTGGAACCCCTAGTTCCATGCTGGGAGCTGCTGGTGGTTTAGTCTGCAGTTCCCCATCTGTTTGGAATCCTCCTCCAGATTGCATGCTGGGAGCTGCTGGTGGCAGCTGTGGTTCCCCATTCTTTGGGGTTTGCTGGTTCGGTCCTTCGCCCAGTCCCTGGTTCCATGTTAGGAATTGTTGGTGTGCAAGGTCTTTGCCTTGGCCGGGCTGCAGTGACATCTCTTGGTTACTGCTGGTGTGTTAAGGTGCATGTTTGTTTGCCTTGTGTAGATAAAGGCTATTGTGGATGGGAATTTCAGAAGCAAGAAAAGCCACAAAATTGGTGGCCATGGATCAAGCATTTAAACTGTCAGAATGCTCACCACCTAACACAGAAACTCCTGTGTTAGGACCAGTTGGTCATGGAATGGGTTAGAGTGACACTAGGTCAGCTGCCAACCTCAAAACTTCCATGCAGTGAGGCACACTATAAAACACCGCACAACCTCCAACCCCGCGGCATATCCCTCTTAGTTATTCACCTGGCTCCGAGAGACCCAAAGGCGCAGCCCGACAAAATGAGACCTTTAAATTCTAAAGAGTTAAGTGTGCCACGTGCTTGTTGTATATCTAAGAACTATAATTCCAGAAGCTGCAGATATCTACAAAAATGGCAAAAATCTTACTAAAAATAACTTAGGATTGTTGTTTGGGGTTCTGAGAACTTAGCTTGGCAACTGTCAGGATGGGGACTCCAAAATACGGCTGGACAGAAACGTGGTTGAACTACCTTTGTGGCTAAGGGTCCTACCAAACGCTGCCGGCCGTTGGAGAGATGGCAACGGCCATTATGAGGAAAGTTCCAATTAGTTGAGATCATTTGAGAAGTGCCCTTGAAAGTAAGGGCTCCCAAATCAAACAAACAGAATGGGGATACTTATTTTAACTGGCATGCAGAAGCCTTCAAAAGGCTTCAAGATGCCAAGATAGCTTCATTGAAAAATTTGTTGCAAAAGGCTAATGAAAAATTAAAGGCACAACAGGTACCTAAAAGAGCCGGTAAAATGAACGTTATATAACCTTCTGTCCTCCTTTATTTGAATACTCATTCTAGTAATCCGGTCTTAAGTGTCTTTCTACTCTAAAGAGGCAACAGGACCAGAAAATCCACCAAGTCAGTGGCTTTACAGACAGCCCCGTATCTACCCTTAAAGGAGGGCCCCCAAAGGAGCGCTTCCCAGGATGGTCGAGACTCTGAGGGATTTTCTGGTAAACTGCTACATTATTCCCTTAAGCAGCTAAGGCAAACTAAAATTAAAATGAATGAAAAACAATTACCGAGTTTTGGCAGATACCAGAGCTATACTGTCTGCATTAAACCCCACTCAGAGCCTGCAGATGTGATCCCAGGAAAACTGGCAGAAGCCAGCTAAGGTGAGGGTCAGCTCCCCTGGACCTCTTGTAGTACATGATAAAGAGAGGAAAATATAATAACTGTTGTACCCCCTTTGGGGACATCAAGTACAAGGGGTTGTTCAATACTGCAAGAAATATCTGTTGTTTGTCCCGACTGAAAACTGGCAAGATAGATATTTACAAGGATTTCTTTAAAAAGTAGCTCAGTGGTAAGAAGTTGGTCAGAAATTGGAAGCTCATAGGAATTTTTTTTTTTTTAGGCCTCTTCCCCTAAGCCAAAATAAAACTATGTACACCCCCGAGGGAAAGAAAAACCTTCTAAAGCCTTTGTGAAAGGATTTACTAAAACATTCCAAAGGCAAACCGCTCTAAATCCAGAACATAGAGATCTTTTGATTTCCATCTTAGTTAGAAATCTTCTCCCTGATATAAAAGAAAAAAAAAGCGAATTAAGGATAATTTAGTTGGATGGGGTGGATCAATTTATGATATCATTTAGGCTGCAACCCAATTCTTTGAGGAATTGAGAGCTACTGTCATGATCTTAAAAATTTTGCAAAACTAGAAATTCAGCTCTAGAGGCAGTTCAAAAATCCAACTATTCCTTTCACCAATCCCACAACCTTCCCTATTTATCTCAAAAGGCGTGTATGTATTGGAAAAATTCTGGCCTTAGGAAACCAAAGTCCTTCTTGGAGGAACTTACATTCTATCCCTGTGCCTTTGAGATGTAAATGTTATATAAACTTTAGGGAGGTAATTCTTATTAGAAGGAAAACGAAAGGGGGAAGGTCATTTGAAACTTAGGTGAACAAAACATCTTATAAGTGTCTTCCCCACAAACATTAGTGAAAAAGCTTTAGCCGCCTGAGCGGGTAACCTTAACTTATTCCCTCCACCAGGTAAACAACTTAGATTCAGCTGCTTTTATAAGTAGTGAATTTTGTATTATTGTAGCTGATTCATGGTAGTAATTTTAAAATGAAAGCTATAAGGTCTCTGTTTGCACCTCTCTCTGTTTATGTGTCTGTGTATATGTGTTGTATGTGTATGGTAGTTTTCACCTCCTAATGGTATTACTAAAATTGTAAAAAAAAAAAAAAAAAAAAGCTCAATTTAATTGGTTTGAAGAAAATTAAGCACTTATATGAATTAAGTATTCCTAAAACTCCCAGAAATATACCTGCATCCCTCGGTGATATTGCAGGTTGAGCTCCAGACCCTCACAATAAGGCTAATATCATAATAAAGCAAGTCACACAAATTTTTTGATTTCCTAGTGCATATAAAGGTTATGTTTACACTATACTGTAGGCTATTAAGTGTGCAATAGCATTATGCCTTGAAAAATACATATATATACCTTAATTAAAAATACTTTATTGCTAAAAAATGCTAATCATCCTCTGAGCCTTCATCAAGTCATAATCTTTTTGCTGGTGGAGGGTCTTACCTCAGTGCTGGTGACTGCTGACTAATCAGAGTGGTGGTCGCTGAAGGTGGGTGTAACTATGGTAATTTCTTAAAATAAGACAACAATGAGGTTTGCTCGATTGATTGACACTTCCTTTCATGAATGATTTCTCCATAGCAGGCAATGCTGTTTGATAGCATTTTACCCACAGAACTTTCAGAACTGGAGTCAATCCTCTCAAACCCTGCCACTGCTCTATCAATCAGCTAAGTTTATATAACAATCTTCACAGCATCTTTACCAGAGGTAGATTCTAAACCAAGAAACCACTTTCTTTGCTCATCCACAGAAGTAACTCCTCATCCATTAAAATTATTTGATCATGGGATTGCATCAGTTCAGTCACATCTTCGGCCTCCACTTCTAATTCTAGTTCTCCTGCTGTTTCCACCACATCTGCAGTTACTGCCTCCACTGAAGGCTTGGATGCCGAAAAGCCATCCATGAGGGTTGGAATCAAATTCTTTTAAACTCCTGTTAATGTTGATATTTTGATTTCTTCCCGTGAATCACAAATGTTCTTAACGGCATCTAGAATGGTGAATTCTTTCCACAAGGTTTTCGATTTACTTTGCCCACATCCATCAGAGGAATCACCGTTTATGGCAGATTTAGTCTTATAAAATGCATTTCTTAAATCATAAGACTTGGAAGTTGAATTCACACCTTGATCTATGGGCTGCAGAACGGATGCTGTGCTAACAAGCATGAAGACAATAGTAATCTCATTTTATATCTCCATCAGGGCTCTTGGGTGACCAGGTGCATTGCAAAGAGCAGTAATATTTTGAAAGGAACCTTTTTTTTTTTTTTTTTCTGAGCAGTAGATCTCAACAGTGAACTTAAAATATTCAGTAAACCATGTTGTAAACAGATGTACTAGTCATCCAGGCTTCGTTGTTCCATTTATAGAGCCAGGCAGGGTAGATTTAGCATAATTCTTAAAGGCCCTAGGATTTTGGGAATGGTAAATGAGCATTGGCTTCAACTTAAAGTCACAGCTGCATTTGCCCCTAACAAGAGAGTCAGTCTGCCCTTTGAAGGTTTGAAGCCAGGCACCGACTTCTCTCTAGGTATGGAAGTCCTAGATGGCATCTTCTTCCATTATAAGGCTCTATCATCTACATTGAAAATTTGTTGTTAGTGGAGCCACTTTGGTTAATTATCTTTGCTAAAGCTTGTAGATAATTTGTAGCAGCTTCTACGTCAGCACTTGCTGCTTCACCTTGCACTTTGATGTTATGTATATGGCTTCTTTCCTTCAGCCTCATGAACCAACCTCTGCTAGCTTCAGACTTCTCTTCTGCAGCTTCCTCACCTCTCTCAGGCTTCATAGAGTTGGACATAGAGTTGGAGAGAGTAGGGCCTTGCTCTGGGTTAGGCTTTGGCTTAAGGGAATATGTGGCTGATTTGAGTTATCCAGACTATCTGCAATAAGACTGTATCATTTTCTTATCATTCCTGTGTTCACTGGAATGGCACTTTTCATTTCCTTCAAGAACTTTTCCTTTGCATTTACACCTTGGCTAATGGTTGGTGCAAGAGGCCTACCTTTCGACTTAGGTTTCAACATGCCTTCCTCACTAAAGCGAGAGATGTGTGACTCTTCCTTTCACTAAACACTTAGAGGCCATTGTAGGGTTATTAACTGGCCTTACTTTCAATATTGTGTCTCAGGGACTAGGGGGGAACCCAAAGAGAGGGAGAGAGACAGAGAAACGGCGGGTCAGTAGAGCAATCAGAACACACATAACATTTGCCAGTTAAGTTTGCTGTCTTACGTGGACATAGTTCATGGTGCAACAAAGCAATTATAGTAGTAACATCAAAGATCACGAATCACAGACCACCAGAACAAATATAATATTAAAAAGTTTGAAATGCTGCAAGAATTAACGAATGTGACACAGACGTGGTGAGAAAACGCTGTTGGAAAAATGGCACCTGCAGACTTGCTCAATGCAGGGTTGCCATAAAGCTCTGATTTATAAAACATGCAGTATTTGTGAAGTGCAATAAAGCAAGGTAGGCCGGTAATAGAAACTAACCCAAATGCTTCTCAGATTCACATGGTCTGAGATAATCCTTGGTAAATAAAAGCTAGTTGAAGTTTGTTGGATTTTAATTAAAATGTGTCTTAAGAATTATTAGCGTTGAAAATAATGCAGATGTACAACTTTGTTTTACTGCTCAAATTAGTTCATGTTATCTCTGTTATAACGTTTTCAGCAAGAAAAATAGCTCGGGAGTGATGGCTGACCTTGTGTAATGTCTCACAAAGTTTTTGTGGGTAGTCTAAACATAATTATTGAGAACAAGTGAATTAAATAGATGTAAATGGGATAAAAGGTTTTAGGTAACTTTTAAAATAGTTTCCTCAAAACTTTGTGGTAACCTGAAACAAAGTTTTGCTAAGTTAAATTAAATGATGGATAGGCATTAAATATCTAGATAATTTCCAAGTAAGATAAAATATTGAAACACTAATTACTGAACACAGGTTTATCTACTTTTGGCTTCCTACGGAGCAACTAAAGATATTTGGGTCTATTAGTAAACACTTTTTTGTGCCATGCTGAAATATTTACTATCAGAAAGGATATGTTTCAAGAAATTTTAAAAACTATATTAAGCCACAGAATGCTAACGTAAAACACAGTTTACAGTTGTTTACTTCTTTATTTTCACTAAAATTAAGTATCTTTAGGGTTAAACATTCTAATATATACAATTAAAGCTACTGGAAATAATAAGGTGGATATCTCTGTATGCAAGGAAAGTAGGATGTGTGATGTTGACAAAGGAAGGTATGAGGAATAGAGATGTATTTTTGTTGAGGAAAAAGAAAGTAATTTTGTTCTAAATGGAGAGTGGTTATTTCAGAATGGGAAAAAGGGAAAACAGGAAAAAACTGTAGAGAGTTGTGGGAAAAAGAATCTTGGGAACTAAATTTTATGCATGGTTAAGCTATCTAAGATTGGAATGAATTTATTTAAGTTAAAAAAAAGTTTTAGTCAAAATTAAAATTGGTTTTCTCTTTCTTAAAAGGAAAAGTTCTTTTGCACTATTGGTCTACTTCTGATAAGCTACTGTGAAAGGTTTTGCAAAATAACTTCCTGTGATTCCCATTATCTTTATCAGATCTTTGATTACTTAAAACTGAGTCTTCTCTATTAAAAGAGATAAGATATTTTAAACAATTACTTAACTTTCTATATTTACCGGCGAAGTCTTCAATTTATCAAATGGATAACTATTATTTCACAGTGTTCTATGTCCTATTTGACCAAGTATTTTTAAACCTTCTGATGTCTTTGACAAACTTCCCACAAATCAAATTCTAAATGAAATCTTTTTGACCTCAAACCAACTTTGAGATTTTCCAGAGCGCCCCAGGAACATTTCAAAAGATTAGTTTAACATCTCTCTTTTTATAAGGAGAGAAAACAAACTAGGTTTATTTGTCATGCTAAATTGCATGGGAAGCACTGTCAGAAAGTAACACTAAGCCTCCTTTATGTTGTATTTGTATAGATATATAAGTATTCCCAAAATTGATATGTCCTGGTATAACGTAATCAGCCATACTTCCAGTTATTATTTGAAAATGTGTATCACAGAAATAACTACATTTCCTTATCAAATGAACTCTCATTAGATCTTTAACCATATTCTTTTTTAAGTCTTTGTCATTACAGAGAGTTATTGTTTAACTCAGATGCTTTTGCAAAAGTATTTATTCAAAAGTGCCAAAAAAAAAAAAAAACAAAAAAAAAAAAACAAAAGTGCCTCATCTTTGGAGGAGCCTCAAGATGGTGGAGGAGTAAGACGTGGAGATCACCTTCCTCCCCACAAATACATCAGAAATCTACATGTGGAACAACTCCTACAGGACACCTACTGAACGCTGGCAGAAGACCTTAGACCTCCCAAAAGGCAAGAAACTCCCCACATACCTGGGTAGGGCAAAAGAAAAAAGAAAAGACAGAGACAAAAGAATAGGGATGGGACCTGCACCAGTAGGAGGGAGCTGTGAAGGAGGAAAGGTTTCCACACACCAGGAAGCCCCTTCGCGGGCGGAGACTGTGGGTGGAGGAGGGGGGAGCTTCAGAGCCACGGAGGAGAGCGCAGCCACAGGGGTGCGGAGGGCAAAGCGGAGAGATTCCCGCACAGAGGATCCATGCCGACCAGCACTCACCAGCCTGATAGGCTTGTCTGCTCACCTGCCGGGGCGGGCGGGGGCTCGGGCTTCGGTCGGATCGCAGGGAGAGGACTGGGGTTGGCTGCGTGAACACAGCCTGAAGGGGGCTAGTGCGCCACGGCTAGCCGGGGGGGATTCCAGGGAAAAGTCTGGACCTGCCTAAGAGGCAAGAGACCACTGTTTCGGGGTGCACGAGAAGAGGGGATTCAGAGTACCGGCTAAACGAGCTCCAGAGACAGGCGCAAGCCGCGGCTATCAGCGCGGACCCCAGAGGCGGGCATGAGATGCTAAGGCTGCTGCTGCCGCCACCAAGAAGCCTTTGTGCAAGCACAGGTCACTATCCACACCGCCCCTCCTGGGAGCCGGTGCAGCCCGCCACTGCCAGGGATCTGAGATCCAGGGACAACTTCCCCGGGAGAACACACGGCACGCTTTGGGGCTGGTGCAATGTCATGCCGGCCTCTGCCACCGCAGGCTCGCCCTGCATCCGTACCCCTCCCTCCCCCCAGCCTGAGTGAGCCAGAGCCCCCGAAGCAGCTGGTCCTTTAACCCCGTCCTGTCTGAGCGAAGAACAGATGCCCTCAGGCGACCTACAGGCAGAGGCGGGTCCAAATCCAAAGCTGAACCCCAGGAGCTGTGCGAACAAAGAAGAGAAAGGGAAATCTCTCCCAGCAGCCTCAGGAGCAGTGGATTAAAGCTCCACAAACAACTTGATGTACCTGCATCTGTTGAATACCTGAATAGACAACGAATCATCCCAAAAAGAGGAGGTGGACTTTGGGAGCAACGATATATATATATTTTTTTCCCTTTTTCTCTCTTTGTGAGTGTGTATGCATATGCTTCTGTGTGTGATTTTGTCTGTATAGCTTTGCTTTTACCATTTGTCCTACAGTTCTGTCTGTCCAGTTTTTTTTTTATTACTTAAAATTTTTTTCTTAATATTTTTTATTTTAATAACTATTTTATTTTATCTTCTTTCCTTCTTTCCTGAGCTGTGTGGATGACAGGCTCTTGGTGCTCCAGCCAGGCGTCAGGGCTGTGCCTCTGAGGTGGGAGAGCCAAGTACTGGTCCACAAGAGACCTCCCAGCTCCACATAATACCAAACGGCGAAAATCTCCCAGAGATCTCCATCTCAACGCCAAGACCCAGCTCCACTCAATGACCAGCAAGCTACAGTGCAGGAAACCCTATGCCAAACAACTAGCAAGACAGGAACACAACCCCATTAGTAGAGAGGCTGCCTAAAATCTAAGGCCACAGACACCCCAAAACACACGACCAGACATGGATCTGCCCACCAGAAAGACAAGATCCAGCCTCATCCACCAGAATACAGGCACTAGTCCGCTCCACCAGGAAGCCTACACAACCCACTGAACCAACCTTAGCCACTGGGGACAGACACCAAAAACAACGGAAACTATGAACCTGCAGCCTGCAAAAAGGAGACCCCAAACACAGTAAGTTAAGCAAAATGAGAAGACAGTACAAGAAACGTTTAGCAAGGACCTAGAAGAACTAAAGAGCAAACAAACAGTGATGAACAACACAATAAATGAAATTAAAAATTCTGTAGAAGGGATCAATAGCAGAATAACTGAGGCAGAAGAACAGGTAAGTGACCTGGAAGATAAAATAGTGGAAATAACTACTGCAGAGCAGAATAAAGAAAAAAGAATGAAAAGAATTGAGGACAGTCTCAGAGACTTCTGGGACAACATTAAATGCACCAACATTCGAATTATAGGGGTCCCAGAAGAAGAGAAAAAGAAAGGGACTGAGAAAATATTTGAAGAGATTATAGTTGAAAACTTCCCTAATATGGGAAAGGAAATAGTTAATCAAGTCCAGGAAGCACAGAGAGTCCCATGCAGGATAAGTCCAAGGAGAAACACGCCAAGACACATATTAATCAAACTATCAAAAATTAAATACAAAGAACAAATATTAAAAGCAGCAAGGGAAAAACAACAAATAACATACAAGGGAATCCCCATAAGGTTAACAGCTGACCTTTCAGCAGAAACTCTACAAGCCGGAAGGAAGTGGCAGGACATATTTAAAGTGATGAAGGAGAAAAACCTACAACCAAGATTACTCTACCCAGCAAGGATCTCATTCAGATTTGAAGGAGAAATTAAAAGCTTTACAGACAAGCAAAAGCTAAGAGAATTCAGCACCACCAAACCAGCTTTCCAACAAATGCTAAAGGAACTTCTCTAGGCAGGAAACACAACAGAAGGAAAACACCTACAATAATAAACCCAAAACACTTAAGAAAATGGTAATAGGAATATACATATCAATAATTACCTTAACTGTAAATGAATTAAATGCTCCAAACAAAAGACATAGACTGGCTGAATGGATACAAAAACAAGACCCATATATATGCTGTCTACAAGAGACCCACTTCAGACCTAGGGACACATACAGACTGAAAGTGAGGGGATGGAAAAAGATATTCCATGCAAATGGAAATCAAAAGAAAGCTGGAGTAGCAATTCTCATATCAGACAAAATAGACTTTAAAACAAAGACTATTACAAGAGACAAAGAAGGACTCTACATAATGATCAAGGGATCAATCCAAGAAGAAGATATAACAATTGTAAATATTTATGCACCCAACATAGGAGCACCTCAATCCATAAGGCAAATACTAACAGCCATAAAAGGGGAAATCAACAGGAACACAATCATAGTAGGGGACTTTAACACCCTACTTTCACCAATGGACAGATCATCAAAAATGAAAACAAATAAGGAAACACAAGCTTTAAATGATACATTAAACAAGGTGGACTTAATTGATATTTATAGGACATTCCCTCCAAAAACAACAGAATAAACATTCTTCTCAAGTGCTCATGGAACATTCTCCAGGATAGATCATATCTTGGGTCACAAATCAAGCCTTGGTAAATTTAAGAAAATTGAAATCGTATCAAGTGTCTTTTCTGACCACAACACTATGAGACTAGTTATCAATTACAGGAAAAAATCTGTAAGAAATACAAACACATGGAGGCTAAACAACACACTACTTAATAACCAAGAGATCACTGAAGAAATCAAAGAGGAAATCAAAAAATACCTAGAAACAAATGACAATGAAAACATAATGACCCAAAACCTATGGGATGCAGCAAAAGCAGGGAAGTTTATAGCAGTACAATCCTACCTTAACAAGAAACATCTCAAACAACCTAACCTTACACCTAAAGCAATTAGAGAAAGAAGCACAAAAAAACCCCAAAGTTAGCAGAAGGAAAGAAATCATAAAGATCAGATCAGAAATAAATGAAAAAGAAATGAAGGAAACAATAGCAAAGATCAATAAAACTAAAAGCTGGTTCTTTGAGAATATAAACAAAATTGATAAACCATTAGCCAGACTTATCAAAAAAAAAAAAGGGAGAAGACTCAAATCAATAGAATTAGAAATGAAAAAGAAGTAACAACTGACACTGTAGAAATACAAAGGATCATGAGAGATTACTACAAGCAACTATATGCCAATAAAATGGACAACCTGGAGGAAATGGACAAATTCTTAGAAATGCACAACCTTCCTAGACTGAACGGGAAGAAATAGAAAATATGAACAGACCAATCACAAGCACTGAAGTTGAAACTGTGATTAAAAATCTTCCAACAAACAAAAGCCCAGGACCAGATCGCTTCACAGGCGAATTCTATCAAACATTTTGAGAAGAGCTAACACCTATCCTTCTCAAACTCTTCCAAAATATTGCAGAGGGAGGAACACTCCCAAACTCATTCCACGAGGCCACCATCACCCTGATACCAAAACCAGACAAAGATGTCACAAAGAAAGAAAACTACAGGCCAATATCACTGATGAACATAGATGCAAAAATCCTCAACAAAATACTAGCAAACAGAATACAACAGCACATTAAAAGGATCACACACTATGGTCAAGTGGGGTTTATCCCAGGAATGCAAGGATTCTTCAAATATGCAAATCAATCAACGTGATACACCATATTAACAAACTGAAGGAGAAAAACCATATGATCATCTCAATAGATGCAGAGAAAGCTTTCGACAAAAGTCAACACCCATTTATGATAAAAACCCTCCAGAAAGTAGGCATAGAGGGAACTTTCCTCAACATAATAAAGGCCATATATGACAAACCCACAGCCAACATCATCCTCAATGGTGAAAAACTGAAACCATTTCCACTAAGATCAGGAACAAGACAAGGTTGCCCACTCTCACCACAATTATTCAACATAGTTTTGGATGTTTTAGCCACAGCAATCAGAGAAGACAAAGAAATAAAAGGAATCCAAATTGGAAAAGAAGTAAAACTGTCACTGTTTGCAGATGACATGATACTATACATAGAGAATCCTAAAGATGCTACCAGAAAACTACTAGAGCTAATCAATGGATTTGGTAAAGTAGCAGGATACAAAATTAATGCACAGAAATCTCTTGCATTCCTATACACTAATGATGAAAAATCTGAAAGTGAAATTAAGAAAACACTCCCATTTACCATTGCAACAAAAAGAATAAAATATCTAGGAATAAACCTACCTAAGGAGACAAAAGACCTGTATGCAGAAAATTATAAGGCACTGATGAAAGAAATTAAAGATGATACAAAGAGATGGAGAGATATACCACGTTCTTGGAGTGGAAGAATCAACATTGTGAAAATGACTCTACTACCGAAAGCAATCTACAGATTCAATGCAATCCCTATCAAACTACCACTGGCATTTTTCACAGAACTAGAACAAAAAATTTCACAATTTGTATGGAAACACAAAAGACCCCGAATAGCCAAAGCAATCTTGAGAAAGAAAAATGGAGCTGGAGGAAACAGGCTCCCTGACTTCAGACTATACTACAAAGCTACAGTAATCAAGACAGTATGGTACTGGCACAAAAACAGAAATATAGATCAATGGAACAGGATAGAAAGCCCAGAGATAAACCCACACACATATGGTCACCTTATCTTGATAAAGGAGGCAAGAATATACAGTAAAGACAGCCTGTTCAATAAGTGGTGCTGGGAAAACTGGACAGCTACATGCGAAAGAATGGAATTAGAACACTCCCTAACACCATACACAAAAATAAACTCCAAATGGATTAAAGACCTAAAAATGTAAGGCCAGACACTATAAAACTCTTAGAGGAAAACATAGGCAGAACACTCTATGACATAAATCACAGCAAGATCCTTTTGACCCACCTCCTAGAGAAATGGAAATAAATAGAAAAATAAACAAATGGGACCTAATGAAACTTAAAAGCTTTTGCACAGCAAAGGAAACCATAAGACGAAAAGACAACCCTCAGAATGGAAGAAAATATTTGCAAATGAAGCAACTGACAAAGGATTAGTCTCCAAAACATACAAGCAACTCATGCAGCTCAATATCAAAAAAAACAAACAACCAATCCAGAAATTGGCAGAAGACCTAAATAGACATTTCTCCAAAGAAGATATACAGATTGCCAACAAACACATGAAAGAATGCTCAACATCATTAATCATTAGAGAAATGTAAATCAAAACTACAATGAGATATCATCTCACACCGGTCAGAATGGCCATCACCAAAAAATCTAAAAACAATAAATGCTGGAGACTGTGTGGTGAAAAGGGAACCCTCTTGCACTGTTGGTGGGAATGTAAATTGATACAGCCACTATGGAGAACAGTATGGAGGTTCCCTAAAAAACTAAAAATACAACTACCATACAACCCAGCAATCCCACTACTGGGCATATACCCTGAGAAAACCATAATTCAACAAGAGTCATGTACCAAAATGTTGACTGCAGCTCTATTTACAATAGCCAGGACATGGAAGCAACCTAAGTGTCCATTGACAGATGAATGGATAAAGAAGATGTGGCACATATATACAATGGAATATTACTCAGCCATAAAAAGAAACGAAATTGAGATATTTGTAGTGAGGTGGATGGACCTAGAGACTGTCATACAGAGTGAAGTAAGTCAGAAAGAGAAAAACAAATACCGTATTCTAACACATATATATGGAATCTAAAAAACACAAACAAAAAAAATTGGTCAGAAGAACCTAGGGGCAAGATGGGAATAAAGATGCAGACCTACTAGGGGATGGACTTGAGGATACGGGGAGGGGGAAGGGTAAGCTGGGACAAAGTGAGAGAGTGGCATGGACATATATACACTACCAAACGTAAAATAGATAGCTAGTGGGAAGCAGCCGCATAGCACAGGGAGATCAACTCGGTACTTTGTGACCACCTAGAGGGCTGGGATAGGGAGGGTGGGATAGGGAGAGAGACGCAAGAGGGAAGAGATATGGGGACATATGTATATGTATAACTGATTCACTTTGTTATAAAGCAGAAACTAACACACCATTGTAAAGCAATTATACTTCAATAAAGATGTTAAAAAAAAAAAAGGGCCTCATCTTTGAAGAGATTCATGGAGCAAAGTATGGCAAACACAGGTTAATGATAACTTTACATCATAAAACTGAACTGGGTAAAAATTCCCAGAAGTAATGGAAAAAACTGGATTCAAGCAGAACAAGAATTAATAACACAGGACTGAATGAACTGAGGAGGATGATTAGAATTTTTAGGACTTCTCATTTGAAATATTGCTGGTACTTTAATGTTTTGTTTTTCCAGATTTGAGACTTCTCTTGTGTTACCATGACTTACAATTAGGTAAAGTATACTTTTGTAAACAAAGATGAAACATTTACTTTTTCTCTCTGATTCCTCCAGAATCCAGAAACTCTCAAGTATTCTTTTTATGGAAAAATAGTTATTTACGTAAGTTCAGTGAGAGTCTGTTTTTGTAACAGGACACAGCTGGATACACTGGTTATATTACCAAGACCTTGACTGGAACGTTATATGTGAGAGAGACGTGTATAGACTCAGATATGACCGGACAGCTTTAAATAACTAAGGTTGACTTTAGGGAGTCAATAAAGTCCCTTGGAGAAATTGGACTGGTACTCTGGTACCAAGGTTCCTGGGAGCTAACCAGGTGAGTAAGAAAGGTAATTTCCTGGTAGGTTCCAGGAAACTCAGGGTATTTTTTGGACCTCAAGAAGAGCGAACTTCACCCAAAGCTATAGGTATTGCAGGTAAAATCTTACTGTGAGACTTTGGCTTAGCTTAAAGCCTCAGAGGCTTTAAGAGTTCACTCTGAGATTCCTTTCCAGGAAACAGTTTTTAAAAGAGCTTAAATGGTCAGTCACTATTCTTGCTGCACTTATGTAATTAATCAGGCCAAGTTTGATGCAAACAAATTAGGTTTACTGTAATTATCTTTGGTTAAAAAAAATGGTGATGATACAGAGGAAAACTGTATCTTTGTAGATATTAGATTCTAATCCTGGTAATTGTTTTTGAGGTTTTGTTATATACCTGTAAACTGGATTGGATCTTGAATACTTCTCGTTCCCTCAATTATCTGGCTATGACTCTCCAAACTAATGTTTCCAATTTTCTCCCACCCTTCTGATTTGGAGTCACTAAGAACAAAGACTGCCCTTGCATCTCCTTGGAAGGGACTCTACCAGATCTTCCTCACTAAACTGATGGCAGCCAACCTGCAGGGACTTGAACCTTGGGTACATATCTCACAACTGAAGAAGTCCCCACCTCATGTTGGGTCCTGTACACCCACTGAAGACCTCAAAATCAAATTGAGAAGTAGCCAATGTTGAGGTAGACTGCTGGATAACTAAACTTGACACCCTCTCTTCTTCAGCGTTTACTCTGGCACTGGCCTGGAAAGATAACATCTTCATCCATATCTCCCAGGCCATTGCTTGGGTGGGGGTGGGGGGGTATCCTTTTAGATTGCTGGATTTATCATCAAAAACTCTGATCTATCCATGACGTTAGAGACCCTCTGGTCTGTTTCCCTCTCTCTGGTTAATAACCCCAAACTTGGGGAACTTTGTATCCAGGCTTTGTATACAAAGAAAGGGACACAAGGCTAAGGGGATGCAAACCCTTTCTTTGTCAGGGCCCTACTTCACTAAGCCAAGGCAACCTGTTGCACCTGGATTAACACTTCTGAGGAAGTTGAGGCTCAGTTACATAAAAAATACTGAACAAGCCACTTGCCTTAAACAGGTGACTCTTTCAATGGGGTCTTTCTTTGACTTATTTGGTTTTGATTAGTTTGGGTCTTGGGGCTGAAGAGCACTCCAGGTATTGGGAATTATCCTACTTTTCATAATCATAGTGATCTCCCTGGAATGCTGTATTCTTTCAAAGGCTTTAAATTCATGTTTGCAGCCACTGACCACCAACTAAATGATCTCCCTAAGAGTGGAACTTCAAGAAGGGAATGAAGAGAATGACTGACTTAGAAATTGTGACCCTAAACTCTGTGGCCTGTGAATACCACAGATTAAGTAAAAAACATCCTGACCTGTGAACACCACACAAAGGATCATCAAAAACCATGAGAACTTCAGAACGGTAGCTGGGAGTGGTGCTAATACCTTAAATTTTGATCACATCTCCCAGTTATGTTGAGGGTCTGATCAAAAGAGGCAAAAGAGGCGGTGTGATTGTTAGAAAAGAGGCAACAGTCCCCAAATGGAATCACTTGTGCTAAGCCCATCTCCAAACCGGCACTTAATACGTAAGCTAACTGCAATTCCAAACATCCCCAGGAATGTAATCTTAACCAGTCAGTCTGGAACTTCCTGATCAGCACCAGTAAGGACATCCATCTAAGGAAGGTGACCTTGACTGAAACAATCTGCTCTTTCCTTGTCGCTCCCTACTTTCTGCCTATAAAAGTCTTCCATTTCATACAGGTCCTCAGAGCTCCTTTCTGTTTGCTAGATGGATGCTGCTCAATTCATGAATTGTTGAAAAAAAGATAATTAGATCTCTAAATTTACTCAGTTGAATTTTGTGTTTTCTTTCCAAACCCTCTTATTTTCACC
This sequence comes from Balaenoptera acutorostrata, assembly GCF_949987535.1. Taxonomy (NCBI): domain Eukaryota; kingdom Metazoa; phylum Chordata; class Mammalia; order Artiodactyla; family Balaenopteridae; genus Balaenoptera; species Balaenoptera acutorostrata. The sequence continues at coordinate 25,419,963 of NC_080066.1, read as the reverse complement.
TAGGGTTATCAGAGATAGATCAGAGAAACTTTGTGTACTTGAGTTATTGAACTTTTAATCTAGCATAATTAAAAAGAGAGGAAAACTATTTTTTCTGTGGTTTTTCCCCGGTAGGTGAACATTTAGATACTATAGAGATGACATGTCACTAAGACACATGGTATGAATATATAGGAGGCCCATATCTGGACAAAGACGTATGGTAAGATTGAATGCTGTTTCCAGCTGAGTGGCCTTAAGGCAAGGTTCATCTTTCTTAGCTTCAGTTTTCTCATAGGTAAAATGAAATAATAATATCTACTTCATTGGGTTTACAGAATTAAATGAGATAATACATTTTAAGTTCCTAGGAAACAATCTGGCACAAAATAGGCTTCAGTAAACCTAGTTTTAATCATATTTTCTTTATTTTAATATATATGTTGGAGCAGAAATGGCTGGTTGCCTCCCTTTCTTTTTTAGTAAAAAAAAATAAAAAAATTATTCTGGATGACAATGTGCTTAAGATTCAACTTTCCAGCTTTCCTTACAGCTATAGAGGAGTCAGAGAGAGGTAAGCAGCAATTTTTTGTGGGCCTTTTGGAAAAGTGACTTAAGAAAGAAGACTAAGCTGGCATGGGGTTGTTCTTTCCTCCCTAGAATGTGGCTGTGAGGGCTGGGCTCTAGCAGCCATGTTGGACTGAGGAGTACCCTTGAGGATGGGAACTCAGTACAGTAGATGATGGAACAGGGAGCAGATGGTTCCTGGATCTCTGACACCATGGAACTGTCATACTTGCTTTGAACCATGTATGTAACTCCTTTTATATGAAGAGAAAAACACTTCTATCTCATGTAAGTCATTTTTATTTTCTATCCCTGTTACTAGCAGCCAGTGCAATTTCTAATTGACATACATGTTAATTCACATTTAGACAATTCTGAAATTGGGAGATGGCTTCTAGTTTTTAAAATAATTTTGTGTATCAAGAAAATAGGGCATCTAATTATTGATGGTATCTTAAACTCAAGAAAGCAGAATACTATTCTTCCAAGCTAAAACTTGTTTTTTTTCTATTTACTACTTAGAATTAGGTAGCAAAAGGAAATAGTTTTCTAATTTAATCCCCATATAGTTTGAATCTTGCCTCTGTTGGGGAAACATAGAACTTAGCAGGGCAGCAAGAAACATTTGTTGAATTAATTTAACAGCAACTTTCTAAAGTAATTTATGACATGTATTTTCAAGGTTTTATGATTAATTTGTTTCTAATAGATTTTAATTTGTTAGTGAGTACAGTTAAAAGATTCCTCCCATGGACACACTGATGTACACCTACACAGAAAGCAATTCCTCCTGAAGAACTAAGAGCTGATTGAACAGCTTCTGCACAAGAAATGATAGAGGGACCAAGACCCAGCATCAACAGGAAACACCCCTGACACAGCGATCTGCAGTAGAGAGGGATACCACTGAGAGGCCTGTGCACAGACTTGCCCACCTTGGTGCACAGTGAGAAAAAAACCCCCCAGCAATTTAAAGGACACTTTAGACCATACTTGAAGGAAATCCATTTACTAACCTTAGAGCATCTGCCAAACACATGGGGAACTGCTGGAACTCTCTCCAGGGTTGGAGGTGCTGTGCATGGATGGGAACACAGTCCAGACACTGTAGCCAGCCTGCCAAGGCCACCGTAGCATGCCCCAGGCCTGCACTACCTACAGCCATGCTACCAGGGTGGCTTTGGTGTGGTATATATCCTAGGCCGCTCTGGCTCATGTTGCTCCAGCCATCCTGCCAGGGTGGCCACAGGACACCCTGCCCAGGGACCCCCTCCCGCCCCCCCAGCCCTATACCTGTTCCAGTTCCAGCCCCCCTCACCCCTAGGCTGAGCCTGACCCAACCAGCCTGCCAAAGCTGCCCAGCCCACACAGGGGATGCTCCTTACACAAGGCCACCTTTAAAACCAGGAGACGTAGCTGTCTTACCTAATTCATAGAAACAAACCAGAAAGTCAAACAAAATGAGGAGACAGAGGAATATGTTCCAAATGAAAGAACAAGATAAAACCCTGGGAAAAACACCCTAATGAAATAGAGATAAGTAACTTACCTGGATTTAAGAGTTCAAAGTAATGGTCATAAAGATACTCACTGAACTCAAGAGAAGAATAAAGGAACACAATGAGAACTTCAACAATGAGTCAGAAAATATAAGAAAGAACCAATCAGAACTGAAGAATATAATAACAAATGAAAAATACACTATAGGGAATCAACAGCAGAGTAGATGATACAAAAGAATGGATCAGCAATCTGGAATACAGAAGAGTGGAAATCACCCGATCAGAACAGCAAAAAGAAAAAAATTTTTTAAATGATAGTTTGAGGTACCTCTGGCACAACATCAAGCCTACTAACATTCACATTATAGGGGTCCCAGGAGGAGAAAAGAAAAGGGCTGAAAGCTTCCCTAACTTGGAGAAGAAAACAGATATCCAGGCCCAGGAAGCAGAGAGTCCCAAACAAGATGAACCCAAAGAGATACACCCCAATACACATTGCAATGAAAATGGCAAAAATTAAAGATAAGAATATTAAAAGCAGCAAGAGGAAAGCAACTAGTCACCTACAAGTGAACACTTATAAGACTGTCAGCTGAATTTTCATCAAAAACTTTGCAGGCCAGAGGCAGTGGCATGATAAAGTGCTGAAAGGAAAGAACTTAAAAGGAAAAAAACTTATAACCAAGAATACTCTACCTGGCAAAGTTATCATTCAGAATTGAAGACAAGATCAAGAGTTTCCCAGACAAGTGAAAACTAACGTAGTTCATCACCGCTAAACTGGCCTTAAAGAAGACCCTTTAACATTTTTTGTAAGTGAAACGAAAAGGCCATAAACAGAAATAGGAAAATATATGAAAGTAAAAATCTCACTGGTAAAGGCAAATATATAGGAAAGGCTGTGGAACAGCCACTTAAACTAGTATGAAGGCTAAAAGACAAAAGTAGTAAAATCAACCATAACTACAATAGAAGTGAAGGGATACACAAAAAGATGTAAAATATGACATAAAAACCAAAATGTTGGCGAGGGGAGTACGAATGTAGTGCTTTTAGAATGCGTTCTAACTTAAGTGACTTTGAGCTTTAAATAAACTCATATACATATATGAGAGAGAGAGAGAGATGAACTTCATGGTAGCTGCAAATCAAAAACCTATGATGTACAAAAAATAAAGAGAAAGGAACACAAACATCACACTAGAGAAAATGATTAAACTACAAGGAAAGAGGCAAAGAGAATAAGAAAGGAACAGAGAAGGGATACAAAAACAACCAGAAAACAATTAACAAAATGGCATTAAGTACATATCTATCAATAATCACTTTAAATCACTTTAAATAATCACTTTAAATAATCACTTTAAATCTCTTTAAATCACTTTGCTCCACTTTGCTGAATGGATTAAAAACAAAAAACAAGACCCAACTATATGCTGCCTCCAAGAGACTCACTTCAGACCTAAAGACACACACAGAGTGAAAGTAAAGGGATAGAAAAAGATACTCCATGCAAATGGAAATGAAAAGAAAGCTGGGGTAGCAATATTCATAGCCAAAAAAATAGACTTTAAAACAATACTGTAACAAATGACCAAGAAGGACATTACATAATAATAAAGGGGTCAATCCAAGAACAGGATTTAACATTTGTAAATATTTATGCACCCAACATAGAAGCACCTAAATATTAACAGACATAAAGGGAGAAATTGAAAGTAATACAATAATAATAGGGGACTTTAATGCCACTTTCAACAATGGATAGATCATCCAACCAGAAAAATCAATAAAGAAACACTGGCCTTAAATGACATACAGAACATTCTATCCAAAAACAGAATTCAGATTCTTTTCAAGTGCACATGGAACATTCTCCAGGTAGGTTATGTTAGGCCACCAAACAAGTCTCAATAAATTTAACAAGACTGACATCATACCAAGCATCTTTTCTGACCACAATGGTATGAAACTAGAAATCAAAAGAAGAAAATTGCAAAAGACACAAACAAATGGAGGCTAAACAACATACTACTAAATAACCAATGGGTCACTGAAGAAATCAAAGAGGAAATAAAAAATACCTTGAGATAAATGGAAATGCAACTTTCCAAAATGTATGGGACACAGCAAAAGCAGTTCTAAGAGGAAAGTTCATAGGAATACAGGCCTACCTCAAGAAATAAAAATCTCAAACAATCGAACTTGACACCTAAAAGAACTATAAAAAGAAGAAACAAAGCCCGAAGTTAACAGGAGGGAAATAATTAAGATCAAAGTGGAAATAAATGAAATGGAGACAAAAATACCAGTAGAAATGATCACAAACTTAAGAGCTGGTTCTTTGAAAAGATAATGAAAACTGATAAACCTTTAGCCACACTCATCAAGAAAAAAAGATGGCCCAGATAAAATCAGAAATGAAAGAGAAGTTATAACTGACACCACAGAAATACAAAGAATCATAAGGGGCAACTATAAACAATTATATGCCAACAAATTGCACAAACTAAAAGAAATGGATAAATTCCTAGTAACATTCAATCTTTCAAAACTGAATCAGGAAGAAATAGAAAATCGAACAGACTGAAAATCAGTAATGAAATTGAATAAGTAGGGGAAAAAAACCCAAAACTCCCAACAAACAAAAGTCCAGAACAAGATTGCTTCACAGGGGAATTCTACCAAATATATAAAAAGAGTTAATACCTATCCTTCTCAAAATATTCCAAAAAAATTAAAGAGGAAGGAATACTTTTGAACTCATTCTATGAGATCAGCATTACCATGATGCTAAAACTAGACAAAGACACCACACAAAAATTACAGGCCAATATCCCAGATGAATACAGATGTAAAAATCCTCAACAAAATATAAACAAACCAAATTGAACAACATATTAGGAGAGTTATACACCATGATCAAGTGGGATTTATCCCAGAGATGCAAGGATGGTTCAATATCTACAAATCAGTCAACATGATACACCATATTAACAAAATGAAGGACAAAAACCATATCATCTCAATAGATACAGAAAAGGCATCTGAAAAAATTTAACATCCATTCATGATAAAAACTCTTATCAAAGTGGGTATAGAAGGAATACACTTCAACATATTTAGTGAAGGCCATATATGACAAACCCAAAGCTAACAACTTATTCCACAGTGAAGAGCTGAAAGCTTTTCTTCTAATATCAGGAAAAAGACAAGGATGCCAACTCTCACCACTTATATTCAAGATAGTATTGGAAGTCCTAGCCATAGCAATCAGACAAGAAAACGAAAGATATCCAAATTGGAAAGGAGAAAGTAAAACTGTCACTATTTGCAGATGACATGATACTATACATAGAAAACCATAAAGATACCGTGAAAAAACTAATATTAGAGCTTATAAATAAAGTTGCAGGATACAAAATTTATATGCAGAAATGTGTTGCATTTCTGTATACTGTGTAAAGAGAAGGTAAGAAAACAATCCCATTTACAGTTGCATCAAAAAAGAATAAAATACCTAGGAATTAATTTAACTAAAGATGTGAAATACCTGTAGTCTGAAAACTAAAAGATACTGATGTAGAAGATTCAAGATGATACAAAGAAATGTGGAAAGATATCCTGTGTTCATGGATTAGAATACTTAATATTGTTAAAATGTCCATACTACGGAAAACAATCTACAGATTTAATGCAATACCTATCACAATACCCATGGCATTTTTCACAGAACTAGAACAAATAATCCTAAAATTTGTATGAACCACAAAAGACCCCAAAGAGCCAAAGCAATCTTTGCTTTGTTAAGCAAGTCACATATGCTTGCAATCCTCATTGTTATATAAGTTAAAACAAATTCTAAAAAATAAGCAAGCAGACAAAATAATCCAGAAGTAAGGCCCTTTCCCAACTGACTACATTAAAAAATTACCCAGAGGAAATCATGATTCAAATCGATTGCTGCTGTTTACACTCACTTGTGGCATTTGGTTATTTTGTTTGACATACAAGGTTTGAAGAAGAAATCAGTATTATTAAGTATAAAATAAGTTACAAGGATATATTGTACAACACAGGGAATCTAGCCAATGTTTTATAATAACTATAAATGGAGTATAACCTTTAAGAATTATGAATCACTATATTGTACACCTATAACATAATATTGTACATCAACTATACTTCAATAAAAAGTGAATAAAATTTAAAAATCAGGACATCTCAAATCAGGGTCCTTCAGAAAGTATAGTGTAAGCTTCGCCTCTCCCCGCCCCGCCCCCACCCCACATCTCTTATTTCTAAAAGGACTCAATTCCTTGAAATCTAAGTAGTGAGACAGTCATTTTTACATCTGATATGTACATTCTCTGACACTTTTTCTCATGCATTTACTTTTCTGGTTTTGGTAAATCATTACATAGGCTTGGAATCTTAAGAGCATTTCCTATAACAGGGAAAGAAGCAAACTCTGCCTGAGGCTCTAACTGATAATCAGAGAAGGAAACATACCTATTTTCTGCAAAGTGGGATTCATAACAGCCTTCCCTACACAGTACAAAAACAATCATACAAACAAATATATAAAAACAGCAGGGAAAGGTGCCGAGTGAAACTTGATTACATAATGCCCCTACAAGCCTGGTCTGAGGTGTATTTAGTATTTTGATAAAAGTCCCACAATGTTTCAAGAGGAAAAATGAGATTGTAAGTAACCCCTAGGGTGCACAGCAAATCTAGAACAGACCAGGAGAGTGGGACAGAGTTCCTTACTTTGTCTTCTGGTAAAATATCTGCACCATCCCAGACCAACAGATATTTATGATCTCTCCAGGAGGAAATTTCTAGCAGGAAATCTTTCTAACCCTCATTATCAGAAATTCCAAACTCCTTCCTGCTGTAAAACATAAGCCTACTTTTAAACAGCTTATCATAATCCCTTTGTTCCTTCATGCCTTCTTATAGCCCCTACACCTCTGCTGTCCAAGACCCTTTCTGCCTATTCTAATTTCTATTCAAATTCTAACTTCTAGTTTTCTCGGCTCTGGTGCTTAGAGTCTGCATTCTGCAATTAATATTACTCACCACTGTTAGAAGTGTCATTCTTGCCTCTTTAATTTTTTATAGTATGAAATTCTCCAGGTCAGGAACTGTATTAGTTCTATATCCTTCACAATGCTTTGAATACAGTATATGATCATTGAGTGCTTTTTCATAGTCTGGTTTCTCTTTTGCTAGCTAAGTATATTTATTCATTTATTCCCTAATTAAACACTTGTTGAGAATCTACTGGGAGCTGGAGAAATGGTGATGAAATCCCTAGTGACCGTGCACATTTTCTGGCTGATTCCCAGTTTCCCCACTAACACCTTCTGTGGCTGGAGGCATCTTGAGGTCCTCGGTTACTTGTCCTAAGGTAGGACATTATCATCAAGGCTTGAAACAGAACAAGAGAAAAAGTCCTCATGTTCTTTGGACCTTAACCACACGGCTCCACACGGGTCTGCTTATTATTCTAGGCTACATACATAGGGACAGGGTCAAGTAGGGTAGAAAAATAAAAAGAGAAAATCATTATGTTTGTGCAGGAAGACTGACCTACAGGGATGTTCATTTCAGTGTTATTCAAATCAGAACAAAATTTAGAAGTAGCTTAATTAGATAAATTGTAGAAGAATATCCACAGATGTGAGGAAATGTAGAGAATGTTGAAAATGCAAGTTACAGAACAGGAGGTATTTACAGTAGGTCATTATTTTTACCTTTAAAAATCTAATGGGGGAAAAATCTAGAAGGATAAACTTAGAAGTATTAACGGTGAGTATACCCAAGTGATGGGATTACATATGATTTTCTTCTCTGAGCATATAAGCACTTTCCAAATTTTCTAAAATGATCTCTGAGCATATAAGCACTTTCCAAATTTTCTAAAATCAATTTTCTAAAATGATTTCTTCTCTGAGCATATAAGCACTTTCCAAATTTTCTAAAATGAGTCAAAACAGAAATTCTTTTTTTAAATTTTAGGGAAAAAAGAGATCAGGAGGAGAATTCTCCCAGAACAGAATAGACACTTCTGACAAAATTCACCCTTTTACCACAATGCTCAGGGCCTCACTGATGAAGCCTGCTCTAAAGGATGATCTTCTACTGGCCTTATAAAGGAAAACAACAGTGCACACACGTCTTGATCTATTTTTCCAAATTTCGTCTCTTCAAATACATGTATGGTAGATGAATAAACAGATGTCACTTTTTCCCTCTCACAAAGCACTGCTTTGTTAAGCAAGTCACATACTGCTTATAAAAGTTAAACCAAATTCTAAAAAACAAACAAATCCAGAAGTAAGGCCCTTTCCCAATCAACTACATTAAAAAATTCTAAGTAATTTTTCAATGGTGTTTAGAGCAGAAGAAACTTATTTGGATGGATGGAAGGTGGATTCAAAGGTAAAGAAGAAATATACGAAGAGAGTACCCTATGTCTCCAAACGAGGGCTGCCAGGAGCACCCAGATTTACTGGGGTGAGAGGTGGAGATGAAGGATAGCCTTACCTTGGTCTGGAATGTGCAGAACATGTGCGTTAAGAACGGATGCTCCCAGGCCAAGGAGAGAACTCTCTTCTCTACCATCGTACACTCCACATCGTCGTCCATCAAAACCACATCTTTCTTTAAGGCTTTTATTGCGAAAAATTGATTGCTTTTCTTGAACTCTGCTAGAAAGACCTAGAGGGAAGGGGAAGACACTTTATTTTAGAATTTGGATTCACGCTCATTAAAGAAGAGTCACGAAGTCCTGAGAGAGATGTATTGGGTGAGAAAAGACTACGTCTCCAATCCTCCTCCACCCCTTTTATGGAGACAAATAGAGCTTCACAGGTGTGGGATGATACGGAACAGTTTCATCCTCTCTCTACCTTTCAAAGGGTTTCACAAAACTACGGTTCAATGGGATGGGTTATTCTCAGCCCCTGAAAAATTCTATTTAAAAAAGTGTGCCCTGTCTACCCAGGGACCTGAGTAAGTTTATTAAAAAAATTCAGAGGCAAATGTGTATTGAAGGAAGCAGCAGCAAGTAGTGGAAGGAAGATTTGATTGTTCTTGAAATATCACTGAAAATGAGCATAAAACCTTACTCTAAGTTTTACCCACTTTTTCAAGGCAAAAAAAAGAATATGTGAGGAATTGAGCTTTCCTGATGTGCTTAAAGAATGCACAGCATTTCCTCTGATGGCACAGACACTAGTATTACCTTCAAGACCTACTATGTGTCAGACATTCTGCTATGTGCTTTACATGTGCTATCTAATTTTAGTATCTATTTAATTCTTAGCTCAGAACACTCTGCAACACAGATAGATAGTAATAATTAAAAAAAACTAGGCTCAAAGGGTAACTTTCTCAAATTCATAAGAGCTACTCAGTGGGAAATCTGACTCCAAAGTTTACTTTTTCCACTTGATTTCATGAATCTTGTAAGAAAGGACACCAGATGGCAAGTAATGGAGCGTTTCCCCAACTTTTTTTGCAAGTGATGCAGCCACAGACAATTGACAGGAGTGAGGACATGGCATTTGGAGACAGAAAACCCCAGCTCAGGCCTCATCTCACAGATAGATACTTACTAGCTGTGGGAATGTGGGCAAACAAATTAACCTCCCTGGGCTGCTTCAGTTCCCGAATGTGTAAAAGCAGTAACTATCAACACACTGCTGACTTAACAGGACTGTTGTGAAAATCAAATACCAGGTGGGAAAGTGATTTGTGAAACTGTAAAATGCTTTCTAAATGACAGTTACTGGAATCTAAAAAACAAAACAAATGGATGTCTATAACAAAACAGAAAGTGACTCACAGATATAGAGAACAAACTAGTGGTTACCAGTGGGAAGAGGGGAAGGGGGAGGGGCAATATAGGGGTATAGGATTAAGAGATACAAACTACTATGCATAAAATAAGTAAGCAACAGGGATATATTGTACAGCACAGGGAAATACAGCCATTATTTTGGAATAACTTTAAATGGAGTATAATCTATAAAACTATTGAATCATTATGTTATACATCTGACACTAATATTGTAAATCAACTATACTTAAAAGAAAAAACACTTGCCATCTGCTTCTTTTAGTGACTTTTAGGGAATGTTGACGTTAATGATGTTAAACCAATAGTGAAAATGCACGTGTCTATGTTTAAAATAATACAGTGCAGACACATAGCTTTGGGGTAGCTGGCTTGATAGAGGGGGTAGAGCTTAGATGAGAATTCAGGCAAATGAATGACGTTCATACATATCCCCAGAAAACATGCAATTTGTTCTCCTGGGCCTAAAATCGATGGAGAACCAGAATATAGAGGCTACCATTTTGATGAGGGACCATACTTCCTATAGAGAGTGAAAAGAAAGAAGAAAAACAAGTTTCAGAGTATTCTTAGTGTTGGAAGAAAAGAAACACAGCTGCCCCGTTTTGCTCTGGTGCTTCATCCCCCTCTCCTTGGGCCCCACGGTGCAGTCCCCTCAGAGTGCAGGGATCCAGGGTCCTGATGGTGAGGAGCTTACTGCTTTGGACACAGAGCAGAGGATACCTAAAGCTCTCAGCTGTCCCCTGCGTTATTTACTAAGGCATATAGGTTTAACTTAATGTCTTCTTAACCTTGTTGAAAAGTAAAATCCACATGGGAACAAAGAAAAACTTTTCTTTAACAATTAAAAGTCCTCTTTTGGTAATTGCTTCTTTCAATAAAACATCCCCAAACCAGCCATAAACTAAGAAGCTGAAAAAAAAAAAGCAATTTCCATCCCTATAATGTGCTTTCAGTTTTTGGAAACAGGTTATAACTGCACATTAATTGATGCTAAATTTTAATGAAGACTGGCTGTAAAACTGCCTATTACACTCAGATTAACACCAGACGAGCCTGCTATGGTTCATGTTATTGTGGAAACAAAATAAACGAATTAATGGATATCAGCTACAGTTTGTAGGGCAGAGTGGATTTTGCCAAAGGCAATGCCTTGGTATTATATAGAAACCCCAACTGCAGCACAGTGTCATTCAGCTATGGCAATACCCAGTTACATGATTATTAAATAAACTGGGTAAGTTTTGCAGCCAAAGTCTAGCGAGCAGGTGCTGAGCATAATGCTGGTCTTGGTTGCACAAATTCATGGAACAATAGTCTTTGGCTAAAACTTTCCTAGACATTGCATCCAATATAAATATAAAACAACTGAGAGTTCCATTAATACATGTGATATCCTTAATATCCAAAATAACCTAAAAGCCTATATTCCATGACATCCCTCTTTACAATCACTGGCTTGAAAATCTCCTCTTGTCACTGACAGTTGATTATAATTTCTTCCATTATGTCTCCTTCCTCCTCTCCTTGCCCTCTGTGACTGACTAATGGCCCATAACCTGAGTGAGTGGCAGGAAGAACTTAGAGGAGGGACTTCCTCTGTGGAACTTTTCCTAAGACGCTCAAGCTAGGGCCGTGTTCCGGGCTGAATTGTGTCCCTTCCAAATAATTCATATGTTGGAGTCCTAAACCCCAGCAGCTCAGAGTGTGACCATATTTGGAGACAAGGTGATTACGGAGGTAATTATGTTAAAATGAGGTCATTAGGGTGGGTCCTAATCCAATATGACTGGCGTCCTTATAAGCAGAGGGGGTTAGGACACAGACATGCACACAGGAATGGCCATGTGAGGACACAGGGAGAAGACAGCGTCGACACCCAGGAGAGAGACCTCAGGAGAAACAGCCCTGTCCACACCTTGATCTTGGACTTCCAGCCTCTAGAACTGGAAGAAATAAATTTCTGTTGTTCAAGTCTCCCCATCTGTGGTATTCTGTTACAGTAGCCCTAGCAAACTAAAACAAGGCTGAGGACATTTGGTAGAGAAGAAATCATACAGAAGGTAAAACCACACTCCAGGTTTGAGAAAGGAACAAAACAACAACCAAAAAAACCACCAAAGAAACAAAAATATCTGTGAAACAGGAACTGGCTGAGGCACCTTCTCATTTCTTTGGTGTCCAAAGATATCGAACACACAAGCTCATGGGACGAACACCTTCCAAGTGAAATGGCTTGAATCGTTGTTCCCAGGAAGCAGAGGCTGCTATTCCCCAGAGCTCCCCGGGTCCCTATTTATTCGGATGTCTCTCTGCCCTCTAACATATATCACATCACATGACAGTTCCTGACCAGGAATGCGCTCTCTGCACACCCATGCGTGGTTCAGTTCCACCAGTTCAGTTCCACTGGCCAGATCTGCTCTTCAATTTCTGGAAGTTGGGCCACAGAATTCTACATACAATATCATACCTTGCCAAAACTTCCTTTCCCCAACATTTTGTGCAAGGTAAAATCCTCGATTTTTAATTTCATATGTAGAGATGGTCTTTCTACGTTAAGTTCAGGTTCTGGACGATGGCCTACTTTCTCCATCTCATCCAAGGGAGACTCCCAGGAGATCCCCTGAGGCTCTGAAAATGGCAAATCAGTGGTTAAAAGGAAATAAGGAACAGCGGAAGGTCGTTCTAGCTACTTTGAGAACACGCTTTCTTTTCCACATCCCATTCTGAAGCTCCACTCACAACGATGCAGAAAGGGGTTCCTGCAGGGCAAAAGCAGCACCTCCTGCCCGGGAGCCTGGCATCTGGGGGGCGGACTGTGTCTCTTTATGCAACAGACTGGGAAAAACGTCAAGTTAAGAAACACTCCAATCAGCAAAAGACCATCTATGCAACAGGAATGAGCACTTTCTATAATGCCGAATCACGGACAAATAGGGATTTTAACCAAATTGGAGGAAAAATGATTCTCCGTTGCTTGCGTGGCTTACAGGCACAGTGGCGTCAATTTCTGTGACCGACCGTGCAGGGACGAAGAAATGGATAGCAGATCGTTAAAGATCTGAAATGCATCATTCGCCACAGTCTTTGAGTCAAGATGTTACCTACCTTGATCATGTCTGAGACACATGGTCTACTCCTCTGCCCGGAGACCCTTCCCAAATCTAATCCAAACCCTTCTTTAAAAAATTTTCAGGACAATTTATTCCTCACCCCCTGCCAGAGAAGGTGTAGAAAAACTTTTCTGGAGCCTTCCTCTGACCCCCTTATAACATTTCTTTTTTTAAAATTGAAATACATTGACATATCACATTGTGCTAATTTAAGGTGCATAACACGTTGATTGACACATTTATCTACTGTGATATCACTAGATAGTTAGCACCTGTATCACATCACATATTTATCATGTCTTTTTTTGTGGTTGGAATAATGACATTTATTTTCCAATCTCTAGGTTTATCTTTCATATTCTAAGTCCAAGGAAAATAAGTATTTTATAATGTATGCTGAAACTATTCAGAATCACATGGTCATATCCTCTCATGAAGGACCTTCAAACAGGAGGCTGGATAAACTTCCATAACATCAAAAATGTTAAGGACGTTAGGCTATTCTGCCCCTTTCTTTTTTTTTTTTTGAGTTTATTTATGTTATATAGCAGGTTCTTATTAGTTATCTATTTCATACATATTAGTGTATAGATGTCAATCCCAATCTCCCAATGCATCCCACCATGCCCCCGCTTTCCCCCCTTGGTGTCCATAATCCCCTTTCTAATCTTAAACTTTCCAGAAAAGTCTCAAAGGTGCAGAATAAGATGGTCTGTGGTATTCCTACCATAGAGCTCTATGGAGGATTTATTTCTGTAAAACTGTTTAACCACGGCAGGGAGTAATGTTCTAAAATTCTAAGGAAAAGTTTGCAATTGTTTCCTCCAGAGATGCCGCATTTTCTTCTCCCACCTCAACCTCTCACCAACATCACCTGCTTATGAAGGTTTTCTAGCGGGGTATATTTTGGTTTTACAATACTTCTAAGAAGTAGGAGACTCTTTGTTGGTGGCTAGGTCTGTAATCTCTAACTAGAAAAGAATCATTTATCAGGCCCGGTACGTGGAGAATTAAATCCAGAGGACTCAGGTTAATCAAGATGAATTACTGACGATTCTACGGTGGATCAGGATACCTACCTTTTTTCCCCGGTGCTGGTCCATACGGCAGCTTTGCTTCTCCTTTTATGGAGCATGGGAGACCAATTTCAACTGGACCTTCTCTGAAGATGTGTTCAGAGTCTCTTAAGCAGCGAGCCTGGGTTACAAACAAAGAGTCAGACTACCCACCTACCCACCCACCATTAACGGGACGGTGCAGCCTGCTGTCCATGGGCATGAAAGCCATTTCAGATCCCTAAATGTGTAGGATAACCGAATCTCTCCCTCCCCTCGGCACTCTCTTAGGGATCCCATATCCTGTGGATGTCTATCATATTTTACGTACCAGCAGAACGTATTCGCTTCCTGCATACTTTTCTGGGGGCTAACTGGTTTATCCCATGCTATCCACATTATTTGGTCACAAATAAGAATCATTTCCATCCAAGCCAATGGATGGAAAAATAGCTTACGTGGGCAATGCCAAGTCTTAAAGAGGGTTTGTCCTTGGATGTGAGGATTCGGCATGCTAGTAAGTAGCAAGGCAAAAGTTGCCTTGGACTCAGTGTTTTGAAGACATTCTAGGGATGATTCCAGCAAATAAATGTTTTCTTCCCCAGGCTATTATATAGTTGTCATACATAGGTATAAAGCTGGCAATGAATCCTCAATAATTTTAATGAATTTGTTTCTGCCCCTGCTCATTCCATGAAGAATTTAAGATCTTATAAAGATCCACACAATCCAAATGCATTAAATAAATAAGTATCTCAAACGGGGGATGTGGACATGAAGGTGAAAGTCAGTGTCAAGGCAAGTACTCAGAAAGAGAGTACACGTTGCCCTGTAGAGTTGCTACAGATCACAGAGCGAAGGGACTGGAATAGTCCTAGTTGAGCTGAAATTGTGGGAACTTGTCCCCTAAAAGCTGTTCCTACCTGTTGAGTGCTCTCAATCATTGCCAGTGCTTCAGCCATTAGCTTCTGGTTTATGCCACAAAGGTTGGCGACCTTTGTCTGGCATCTGTGATGTACGTTCATGCCACATGCTGAAAGGCAGAAAGCGACACCTTGAGCAAGGGCAACAGAACCGACTTCCACGGACTTTGCACGTCATCTGTTTTAGGTGCGTGTATGTCCAAGGAATCACTGGCAAATCCCCAGCGCCATCTTCCCAGCAGAGGGAGACACTGAAAGCAAACAGACTAGGGCAGTGCTTTTACGATGCCACCGCACATTCACCTCCGATTCCCTGAGACCTTCACGCACGCACCAGATGCACCTCAGCATGCTGCTGGGAAGTGACTCCCGTTCAAGGCGGAACCAGAGCCTGTGGATGGGGAGGAAGGCTGCTCCCAGAATGCATTTCCACTGTGCCATCGCTGAGAGTGAAAAAACTGAGGTTGGCTCTTATTCCAGGGATGATCCCAGCAAATAAGTCGGTGGTAATGTGGAATGCTGGGTGGAAGGTCATTCACTGCCACTTAGATGCTTAGGGAGTCCAAGCATCCCCTTTCCCACGTGGGCTACGAGAGGCTTCTCCACCCTCTAGGCTGAAGCCTAGGGTACAACCTCAGTCGAAATGGAAATTGAGACGGTGGGGTGGTCTGTGCATATGTGAGAGGCGGGGGTGAAAGGAAGGAAAGTGTCCAGAGACCGTGTTCTCACCACATGGGAGAGTTGGGCTACTTGAACTAAGTGATCTGTATAGGCTTCTAGCTCTGAGACCTACGATGCTGGAGGATTATCCTGATCCATTAGTCCTAAAAACAGCACGACCATGCTGTTGACTGTGGGAGCCTTCTTGTACTGGGGGTCGGGCACCTGTGTGTCTGTGTAAAGACAATATCGCTTCATGTCATTAGTCCTAGAAAATGCAAATTCTGCTTATGAAACATCACCGTTATGCCAAAAAAAAAAAAAACTAACGAAGATTTCCCAACACCAGCAGATAGAACTCTGATCTCACGTCCTGCTAGGTTCCATAAAGGTATATCAACAGGGATTGTTACAGTGGAATTAGGCAGGAGAAGCTATAAAATCATGCCGTTTTAATCTTCTTACCTTATTACTTGCCCATCTGTGTGCAAAAACTTAGCACAGTGACTGGCCTCCAACAGGTGTTCACGAAAGACAACTTTTCTTTCATCTTTATTATTTACTACAATAAAATATTCTTGAAATATTTAGGTGAAATTTTAGCCATCTTCACCTTTAGTTTTCACTAAACAGTTCATAACAAGACAAAACAGCATTTTCTAGTAAGTACGCATAAACTATTACTCATCCCAGTATAAAATCATAAAAATCCACCTGAAGTGGAACCTTTAATACAGTAAAGATGCTACTCATAATGGCTTCTGCCCTCTGAATTCTGCCTTGTTAGCTTGACTCCTCCCGGGCTCCCGGATGCAGGTTTTACGCTGGGCGGCCCCATTTCCTACGTATTTCCTGCAAGGTAGAGGGAGGCACGTAGCGAGCATCGAGCACCTTGCTCTTTAAAACTGTAGCGGATCTAAGCTCGTCTCTGATGGGCCCTGAAGAGAGGCCCCGTGCCCACTAGGATCACAACGTCCTAAGTCTGTTACTAACCAATAGGTGATAACCGGACCTCGGTGAGTGCAAACAGTCCCTTCCGATGACTAATTTCATGGGAATTTCAGTGGCGAGAGAAAGGAGACAGGGTCAGGAGGAGCGGGGGCCCTACTTAGGAAGGAGGTTTACAGGAGAGTAAGAAGAAGAGAGAGTGAAGAAGGGGGGGGAGAGACCCAGGAGAGAGAGTGAGAGGCGGAGATGCAGATGAGGGCATGAGGGGGGGGGCAGAGAGCGCCCAGCCTCTCGGGGTTCCAGCAGGAACAGAGAGTGACTTGGGGAAGGAGAGGGGGGAGGAGAGGGGAGAGGAAGGGGATGAGAGGAGAGAGGGAGTAGGGTTAAGGAAGCACAGGAGGACAGGGAAGGAGGAAAGAGAATGGGATGAAGAAGGAATGTTCAAAAAGGACAGAACCCAGCAGGGCGTGGGAGCCGTGGAACAATGCCAAGGAATCCTCCTGGAAGTTCTGAGCTCAGAGGCACAATCGTGCTGTTGGGACCAGCTCGGCCTCTGCAGGTGGGGCGCCTGGGCTCCAGGGAAAGAAAACCCTACGAGTGAGAGCATCACAGGAACAGGGACACCACCAGACGGGGATCTGATTATTCCTGTCTGTTTGTCCCAGCAGAACACTCCAATATTACCTGTTGCCTACGACTCTTAAAGACACTCTATACAACGCCCGGCCCACCCACCCATGGACTCTTAAACAGGTGTAGAGAGGAAAGTGCGTGGTGGTACTTTGGGTGATGGAGGGATTGTTCAGGTGAATTCTGACTACCTGTGGGTTTGCCTTCGGTAATGATTTGGAGACCTAACCCCTCCCGCCTCCATTAAGATGTCACTCCGGGCTCCACCAGACACGTGGATGCAACTGGGATGAGGACAAGGAGGCAGCTAAGGGTGATCTTCCTCCTTAGGTCAGCGCCCTTTATCACTTAAAAGATACAACACGCATTAGCCAGTGGCATAAGTTAAAATGGGGCTGCCCAGAAAAAATAAAGTGGCTTCTGTGTTTGATCAACATCCTATGATAAACCATAATGGAAAAGAATATATAGTAAAAAAGAATGTATATATATGTATATAATATATATATACACACGTATATAATATATATATATGTGTATAACTGAATCACTTTGCTGTATAGCAATAATTAACACAGCATTGTAAATCAACTATACTTCATTAAAAAAATTTTTTTAAATAAAATAAAATACAAAGTTCCCTGCTGAGCGAAGCACCTCTGTTTTGAATGTTATCTGGGCTCTGTCCTCCCCTCAGCTGCACTCCAACGGCAGAAGTACTTTGTTAGTTCTTGTTGGAATTTTTCCTCCCTACCCCCTAATCCTGGCATAACAGCATCTCAGTTTCTGAAGGTTATTGCCTTCGCAGCCTGGACTTCCAGAGAGAGAAAGCTCTTGTGCTTTTTCTCAGGGTCCGGCCGAATACCTCCATGGTGGAGGCCATCAGAATCAGAGCTGGGCCTCTTCCTGTGCACGTGGAGTTCAGAGCACGCTTTGGGGACAGGCTCTCCAGCTTAAGTCAGGCAGTTCTCTGCACAGGACTATCCAGCAGCGAAACGGACGCGCCAGGCTCGCTCCCTGATGGGGGCACAGACAGAATCGTACTCGCTGGTGCTAAGGAGAGCGGCAGGGGCAGGGCTGGGGCTGCGGAGGTCAGGAAGGGGCAGGTCCAGGGGAGGGAGCCCGTCGGAGGAGAATCAAGCAGGTACCACAGAAGGCATCGGGCCAGGGGCTGTGACATTTGACCTGCATGACCGGGCACTTCTCTGGGAAACAAGGCATGGGGTGGGGACAGGTGGAAGGGAAAGAACAGCAGTGGCTTGTTACCGGGGAACTTCTCATTCAGGATCACGGGGCTCTTCCGGGCTGGATGGAGAAGGCAGTCACCTCCGTCCTCCCCCCGCTCCCTGGTTCTCTCCATCAAAGCTGCAAATCCAGCCACTGGGGGTTCCAGGGGGGCCACGCTCATTAGACTCACCGTCACACTTGAGGCCTTGCCTCGCCAGGCCCCAGAGCAGGGTCCCACAGTGCTCACAGAAGGTGGGGCTCTTGTAATTGTAGACCTTAAATCTGTGCGGCATGTCGATTTTGAACCTCTCCTTGTGGAACTGAAAGGGAAAAAGAATGTGTGATGGTCGGTGTGTCCCTGCTTCCCCACTTTCCACGTCTTAGCAGATACTTTAGCACAGTGAACAGAATAATAAAAACACTGCAGTGATGTTTATTAGAACCCATAATTTTTACTTGTCAAGCCTTATAGTCGTGTCCAAAGAAGACAAGGAGCTGTTAGCTCTTCTAGGTCAAGGGCAAGGGGGCAAGATACACATATCAAGTAAGCTGGAGATGGCTGAAGTCTGCAGCCTTCCCACAGACGGGCTAAGATTTCAGGAAGAGGAGACCAGGGTTATTTATTTAAATGGGAGCTAAGTAAACGTACTTCCCTTCCTATTTTAATATAAATATTTCCTTTTCTCTTTCAACCTAGCACTAGTGCTTTAACCTTTGGAAGATGTTATACAATGCCTCCTCTAGAGACGTCGGTTTATTAGTGCGGGAGCCCAAGGTGGGAAGCCTTTTCACACTTCTTATACATGAACTGAAAAGACAAGAGGTAGATAACAGTTCTGCCAGGTGCTGTGATAGACACGTCACATGTGTTATCTTTTACATGTGTGATATCTCATACAACCCTCAAAATACCTCTTTTGAAGCAGCCTGTTAGTATCCTGATAGGTGGGGAGATTCAGCACAGATAGGGCCAGACACTTATCTAGGACACATAGCCATCAACTGAGCTGCAATATCTATGAGCCTGACAGTCCGAATCTGAGCCCATCCCCTCTTTCACCATTACTCTTCGCTCTCTCAAAATAAATGTGATGGTTTAAGGGATGGAGAGAAGGGAGATGACAGAGGGATGCCGATAGTAGATATAGTGAAGATTTTTATTTTTAAAGTGTTCTAGAGTTTAAATTCTCCCCTTTAATCAAACTTATTACATTAACAACAACAAAAAATAAGGCACTTTGATTCCTGGCAATAATACCAATATTCTTGTGCAGTATAAAAAGTTTTATTTACTTGAGACTTAAAATCTCTACGGAAGTTTTTAATTAAACAATTTCTTTGAGAACATGTACAGTAAAGTGGCCTTATTTGTTAAAGGAATACATGTTCTCATGGCTTTTGGTCAGCATTTAGTCTTTAGAATGGCTTAAAGGCTGCCCAGCACTTACTCGAGATATTTTCAACCAAGAAAAAATGCACTTCAGAACTCCTATTTCGTAGAAACTTTTCCACATAAATATGAACAAGTGATGTCAAGGTCCAGGCTAGGAGACTTCTACTTCAAATCCTGAACCCAAGTCCAAATGGTTCAAGATGTGTCTGGGAAAGACTACAGATCTGTACTTTCCAACATGACAGTCACTCACCCACATGGGCCAAGGGAACACTTACAAGGTGGTGAAAAGATGTGCTGTAAGTGTAAAATACGTACTGGATTACGACAACTTTGTATGAAAAAAACATAATGTAAAATATCTCAATTTTGTATATTGATTCTATCTTGAAATGATAATATTGGAGCAGATTGGGTTACATAAAGTATATTGTTAAGATGAATTCCACCTGTTGCTTTTTCCTGTCTTTAATGTGGCTACTTGAAAGTTTAAAATTTTACCTGTGGCTCTCATTCTAGTCCTACTGGACGTTAGCCATTGAAGTTAACAGTCATGCTTACAATTTGTGATTTTTCCAGGAAAGCTGAAGGCATCAGGTAAAGGGAGCAGGAGGGCGGGATGAAAAGAGGTACTGTGATTTCAACGAACAAAAGCCTTAGTCTGGGAGGCCGAGATCCGAATTCTAGTCCCAGCTCTGCCAGGTGGAAATGGTTGACCTTGGACAAACTACTTCAACCTCTTTGAGGCTTAGCAGAGTCACTCATAACAGGAGATTATCCCCTTCTGGCTCTAAATTTTAAAAGAAATTCTACTCTGGAAAAACCCAACCGATCTGCTATCTCTTTGCCTGCCCCTTTGCTGGAGAAAATCACACACCCGGGAGATGGCTGCCCTCAAACTCAAATGGACTTGCAACTGTGCTTGGCAATCCTGCTGCTTTTCTCGAATCCCCTTGCCTTGCCACCTCTGAGATAATTATTTTACAGCCCCTTTTTCCTCCTCAAAGACACTTGTTGCCTTCTTTCTTCCCCTAGTCCTCAGACTTCATTGAGGACCTAAGCCATCTAAGGGAAGCTCCCTCATCTGTCCTTCCCCAAATCTACAAACTTACCTTCATCTACAACCATCTCTCCAACTCTTTCCTGTCCGTCAGAGTTTCATGTCCATGTGGCTTTGGACCTCTCCCCTTCTTGCCAAGACTGACTGCTCTGGTTGCCTCTCTCTCTCTGCAGCTTCATCTGCCTCCCTCTCCCACAGAGTAAAGTCTAACTTGCCCCCAGATGACACATCTCAAAGTTCATTCTGAAAGAATATTTGCCTCTCAATATAAGAATTACCCATCTGTTACCCCGCCTCGTAAATGCTCACATCTGCATTTTATAACCATTGCCTCTACTCTTTAACTGTCACTTCTAGCTGTAGATGCCACAGGAGTCGTTCTCACATAATTCATCAGAACTATGCTTTCTGGCCACTTTTCTGTGATGTTTTTCTGGAAAAGGTAGAATCATTAAAATTCTTCTTGTGCTCTCTCATTCATCCCCTAGTTTTGGATCTCAGTAACCATCACCACTGGAGAGGAAAGGGTTTTAGGGTGTGCAAGGAAACATTTAAGCATTCAAATTCAGGCATTAGGAACAAGAATTAGTGGGCTGTAAAATTCGATGTCAGGATAAAATCATCGTATTTCAGACAGAGAGGAATCTCGATCCGTACCATGGTTTCTCGGCTGTTGATAGCTGATCCCGTGCACTTCGCTATAACTTTATCGATACACTTCTTGTGAATTGCTGCATTACATTCTGAAAAGAAATGACCACAGCTTGAGATTTTCAGAAGTTAAGGGGCAACTAAACGAAAAGAATGACGATAATACAACAGAAATCCTTCTGACTTACGTCGACACTGGTAGCCCTGTTTGTTCAGACCCCTGCAATAAAGCACATGTTTGAATATTTGCATGATCCTCTGAGTCAACAGTAGTAGCAAAAACATTTAAAAGATGAACAAGATCTCATAGCTTTCTACTATCACAGAGCATTTTCTGATCTGCAGCACTGTTCTATTATTAGCCAAGAGTGTTAACATGTGCTTTTATTTTAACCTGCTTTGTGAAAAGTCTGATAATTAGATAAATGAGGAGTTGTTGATTTCCCTCCCATTTGCATATTTTCCAAACAAACATGTAGAGATAAAAATGCCTGACCAAAAATGGATAAAGGGGGGACTTCCCTGGTGGTCCAGTGGTAAAGAATCCGCCTTCCCATACAGGGGACACGAGTTCGATCCCTGGTTGGGGAAGTAAGATCCCACATGCCGCGGGGCAACTAAGCCCACACGCCACACCTAGAGAAGAGAAAACCCGCATGCCACAGCTAGAGAGAAGCCTGCACACTGCCACAACTAGAGAAGCACGTGTGCCGCAACGAAAGACCTCGCGTGCCACAACTAAGACCCGATGCAGGCAAAAAAAGAAAAATTTTTTAAAATTAATAAATAAATAAATATTTTTAAAAAATGGATCATGGGCTCGTGGTAGCAAATTTCCACGTCTACGCTTAAAAATTCAATGTCTCACTAAGCTCAGTACAGATAAGCAAAGATATCTACATTTATAACATTTTATTTTATAACATTTTATTTCCTCTTTCTGAGTATCTGAGAATATTTGCAACTAATGAATTCTCAAGCTTAAGACCGATGCCTGAGTAACATTCACTATTAGAAAGGAAGGAGGTTCAAGTCATTAGATGAAGACAGTTGATGGAAATCCACCAAAAGTCTTCTTGACCTCTGGATACCCTGGTTAAGCAGGGGTTAAGGAGAGAACACCCCAGAAGAGGCGAGGAGGCTGAGGCCAGAGATAGAAGTCATTTCAAGTCTCCACTCCACCATAGCCTTTGCTGTGTGTTTACCAATCTCTCTGTTCGAGGGCTCTTAAGACACCCAAGAGCCTTGTAAACACTGAAACCCATTAGCTCCAATGGGCAAATGTTGCCCATTGCAGACATTAGTAGCAGCACAGTTGGGCTGTTGAGCTGGTGGCAGTCTTGACTGTAAAACTGTGCTTACGATAAAGACCTCTCCTTCTTCTTTCCCTTCCCACTCACCCCCATAAGCCTCCCATTTAATTGGAAACTGAAGTCCTTGGAACCTTTCCTAAGGAGGCTGGTTTCCTTGCTCTACAGGAGTTATATGATGAAAATGTTCTATAGAGTCACACCCTTTGAGCCTTCTCAATCCAGGTGAGGCCACTGGAAACTCTCAGGTGGTACCTATTCTGGCACACTTCCCCAAGGAGGGGCATGCCAGACCTGGTGGATCAAGAAGATGCGACAGAATGCATAACCTGAAGCTTGGGAGTGAAATGCTGAGTTACCATACCAGACAAACTCATGGCAGACGGAGCAAAACGTGGGTTGTGGGAAAAACGTGGCCGTGAACTCATGGCACTTGACGTGGTGGACTTTGGCCTGTTTGATGGCTCCTCGGCGCTGATGCAGAGCAAAGAAGCCTTCGTTCTCGAATTCACTCATGTCCTTTGTGTCTGCAGGAAGAGGACAGGGGACAGAGTGACATTCTGCCACATGGCTGTCAGAGCTGGGGGCAGCAGGGTGGGGGAGATGGGGAAGGGGCAGAGACTGATGAGGAATGAGACAAGCATCGAGACCAGCAAATCCCAAGTACTTCTTTTTTTTTTGAATTTTTGAATTTTATTTTATTTATTTTTTATACAGCACGTTCTTATTAGTTATCTATTTTATACATATTATTGTATATATGTCAATCCCAATCTCCCACTTCATCCCACCCCACCCCTCACTTTCCCCACTTGGTGTCCATACGTTTGTTCTCTTCATCTGTGTCTCTATTTCGGCTTTGCAGATAGGTTCATCTGTACCATTTTTCTAGATTCCACATATATATGTTAATATACGATATCTGTTTTCCTCTTTCTGACTTACTTCACTCTGTATGACAGTCTCTAGGTCCATCCACGTCTCTACAAATGACCCAATTTCGTTCCTTTTTACGGCTGAGTAATATTCCACTGTATATATGTGCCACATCTTCTTTATCCATTCGTCTGTCGATGGGCATTTAGGTTGTTTCCATGACCTGGCTATTGTAAATAGTGCTGCAATGAACACTGGGGTACATGTGTTTTCTTGAATTATGGTTTTCTCTGGGTATATGCCCAGTAGTGGGATTGCTGGGTCATATGGTAATTCTATTTTTCGTTTTTTAAGGAACCTCCATAGTGTTCTCCATAGTGGCTGTATCAATTTACATTCCCACCACAGTGCAAGAGGGTTCCCTTTTCTCCACACCCTCTCCAGCATTTGCTGTTTGTAGATTTTTAAAAATATTTTTTTGCTGATGTTTTCTTTTTTTTTCCTTAACATCTTTATTGCAGTATAATTGCTTTACAATGGTGTTAGTTTCTGCTTTATAACAAAGTGAATCAGCTATACACACACATATATCCCCATATCTCTTCCCTCTTGTGTCTCCCTCCCTCCATCCTCCCTATCCCACCCCTCTAGGTGGTCACAAAGCACTGAGCTGATCTCCCTGTGCTATGCAGCTGCTTCCCACTAGCTATTTTACATTTGGTAGTGTATATATGTCCATGCCACTCTATCACTTTGTCCCAGCTTACTGTTCCCCCTCCCTGTGTCCTCAAGTCCATTCTCTAGTAGGTCTGCATCTTTATTCATCATCCTTGCGCAGGGGCCATGCTAATCTTCTCTGTATCGTTCCAATTTTAGTATATGTGCTGCCGAAGTGAGCACTGTTGTTTGTAGATTTTCTGATGATGGCCATTCTAAGTGGTGTAAGGTGATACCTCATTATAGTTTTGACTTGCATTCCTAATAATTAGTGATGTTGAGCAGCTCTTCATGTGCCTCTTGGCCATCTGTTTGTCTTCTTTGGAGATATGTCTATTTAGGTCTTCTGCCCATTTTTGTATTGGGTTGTTTTTTTAATATTGAGCTGCATGAACGGTTTATATATTTTGGAGATTAATCCTGTGTCCTTTGATTTGTTTGCAAATATTTTCTCCCATTCTGAGGGTTGTCTTTTCGTTTTGTTTATAGTTTCCTTTACTATGCAAAAGCTTTTAAGTTTCATTAGGTCCCATTTGTTTATTTTTGTTTTTATTTCCATTTCTCTAGGAGGTGGATCAAAAAAGATCTTACTGTGATTTATGTCAAAGAGCGTTCTTTGTATGTTTTCCTCTAACAGTATTATAGTGTCTGGTCTTACATTTAGGTCTTTAATCCATTTTGAGTTTATTTTTGTGTATGGTGTCAGGGAGTGTTCTAATTTCATTTACATGTAGCTATCCAGTTTTCCCAGCACCACTTATTGAGGAGACTGTCTTTTCTCCATTGTATATCCTTGCCTCCTTTGTCATAGATTAGTTGACCATAGGTGTGTGGGTTTATCTCTGGGCTTTCCATCTTGTTCCATTGATCTATTTCTGTTTTTGTGCCAGCACCATATTATCTTGATTACTGTAGCTTTGTAGTATAGTCTGAAGTCAGGGAGTCTGATTCCTCCAGCTCCGTTTTTTTCCCTCAGGACTGCTTTGGCTATTCGGGGTCTTTTGTGTCTCCATACAAATATTAAGATTTTTTTCTAGTTCTGTAAAAAATGCCACTGGTAATTTGACAGGGATTGCATTGAATCTGTAGATTGCTTTGGGTAGTATAGTCATTTTCACAATATTGATTCTTCCAATCCAAGAACATGGTATATCTCTCCAACTGTCTGTGTCATCTTTGATTTCTTTCATCAGTGTCTTATAGTTTTCTGCATACAGGTCTTTTGTCTCCTTAGGTAGGTTTATTCCTAGGTACTTTATTCTTTTTGTTGCAAAGGTGAATGGGATTGTTTCCTTAATTTCTCTTTCTGATCTTTTATTGTTAGTATATAGGAATGCAAGAGATTTCTGTGCATTAATTTTGTATCCTGCAACTTTACCAAATTCATTGATTAGCTCTAGTAGTTTTCTGGTGGCATCTTCAGCATTCTCTATGTATAGTATCATGTCATCTGCAAACAGTGACAGTTTTACTTCTTCTTTTCTTTACAAATTTTCTTCAATTTGTAATCCTTTTATTTCTTTTTCTTCTCTGATTGCTGTGCCTAGGACTTCCAAAAGTATATTGAATAACAGTGGCGAGAGTGGACATCCTTGTCTTGCTCCTGATATTAGAGGAAATACTTTCAGTTCTTCGCCATCGAGAATGATGTTGGCTGTGGGTTTGTCATATACAGCCTTTATTATGTTGAGGTAGGTTCCCTCTATGCCCACTTTCTGGAGAGTTTTTATCATAAATCGGTGTTGAATTTTGTCAAACGCTTTTTCTGCATCTATTGAGATGATCATATGGTTTTTATTCTTCAGTTTGTTAATATGGTGTATCACTGATGAATTTGCGTATGTTGAAGAATCCTTGCCTCCCTGGGATAAATCCCACTTGATCAGGTGTATGATCCTTCTAATGTGTTGCTGGATTCTGTCTGCTAGTATTTTGTTGAGGATTTTTGCATCTATATTCATCAGTGATATTGGTCTGTAATTTTCTTTTTCTGTAGTATCTCTGTCTGGTTTTGGTATCAGGGTGATGGTGGCCTTGTAGAATGAGTTTAGGAGTGTTCCTTCCTCTGCAATTTTTTGGAAGAGTTTGAGAAGGATGGGTGTTAGCTCTTCTCTAAATGGTTGACAGAATTCACCTGTGAAGCCATCTGGTCCTGGACTTTTGTTTGTTGGAAAATTTTTAATCAACAGTTTCAATTTCATTACTTGTGATTGGTCTGTTCATATTTTCTGTTTCTTCCTGGTTCAGTCTTGGAAGGTTATTCCTTTCTAAGAATTTGTCCATTTTTTCCAGGTCGTCCATTATATTGGCATAGAGTTGCTTGTAGTAGTCTTTTATGATGCTTTGTATTTCTGCGGTGTCTGTTTAACTTCTCCATTTTCATTTCTAATTTTATTGATTTGAGTCCTCTCCCTCTTTTTCTTGATGAGTCTGGCTAAAGGTTTATCAATTTTGTTTCTCTTCTCAGAGAATCAGCTTTCAGTTTTATTGATCTTTTCTACTGTTTTCTTTGTTTCTATTTCATTTATTTCTGCTCTGATCTTTATGATTTCTTTCCTTCTACTACCTTTGGGTTTTGTTCTTCTTTCTCTAGTTCTTTTAGGTGTAAGGTTAGATTGTTTGAGATTTTTCTTGTTTCTTGAGGTAGGCTTGTATAGCTATAAACTTCCCTCTTAGAACTGCTTTTGCTGCATCCCAGAGGTTTTGGTTCATCGTGTTTTCATTTTCATTTGTCTCTAGGTATCTTTTGATTTCCTCTTTGATTTCTTCAGTGATCTCTTGGTTATTTAGTAACGTATTGTTTTGCCTCCAAGTGTTTGTGTTTTTTACGGTTTTTTCCCTGTAATTTATTTCTAATCTCATAGTGCTGTGGTCAGAAAAGATGGTTGATATGACTTCTATTTTCTTAAATTTACTGAGGCTTGATTTGTGACCCAAGATGTGATCTAACCTGGAGAATGTTCCGTGTGCACTTGAGAAGAAAGTGTAATCTGCTGCTTTTGGATGGAATGGCCTATAAATATCAATTAAATCTATCTGGTCTATTGTGTCATTTAAAGTTTCTGTTTCGTTATTAATTTTCTGTTTGGATGATCTGTCCATTGGTGTAAGTGAGGTATTAAAGTCCTCCACTATTATTGTGTTACTGTCGATTTCCTCTTTTAGAGCAGATAGCAGTTGCCTTATGTATTGAGGTGCTCCTATGTTGGGTGCATATATATTTATAATGGTTATATCTTCTTCTTGGATTGATCCCTTGATCATTATGTAGTGTCCTTCCTTGTCTCTTGTAACATGCTTTATTTTAAAGTCTATTTTATCTGATATGGGTATTGCTATTCCAGCTTTCTTTTGATTTCCATTTGCATGGAATATCTTTTTCCATCCCCTCACTTTCAGTCTGTATGTGTCCCTAGGTCTGAAGTGGGTCTCTTGTAGACAGCATATATATGGGTCTTGTTTTTGTATCCATTCAGTGAGCTTGTGTCTTTTGGTTGGAGCATTTAATCCATGCACGTTTAAGGTAATTATTGATATGTATGTTCCTATGACCATTTTCTTAATTGTTATGGGTTTGTTTTTGTAGGTCCTTTTCTTCTCTTGTGTTTCCCACTTAGAGAAGTTCCTTTAGCATTTGTTGTAGAGCTGGTTTGGTGGTACTGAATTCTCTTAGCTTTTGCTTGCCTGTAAAGCTTTTGAGTTCTCCATCAAATCTGAATGAGATCCTTGCTAGGTAGAGTAATCTTGGTTGTAGTTTCTTCCCTTTCATCACTTTAAATGTATCGTGCCACTCCCTTCTGGCTTGTAGAGTTTCTGCTGAGAAATCAGCTGTTAACCTTATGGGAATTCCCTTGTATATTATTTGTCATTTTTCCCTTGTTGCTTTCAATAATTTTTGTCTTTAATTTTTGTCAAGTTGATTACTATGTGTCTCGGCGTGTTTCTCCTTGGGTTTATCCAGCCTGGGACTCTCTGTGCTTCCTGCACTTGGGTGGCTATTTCCTTTCCCATGTTAGGGAAGTTTTCGACTATAATCTCTTCAAATATTTTCTCGGGTCCTTTCTGTCTTCTCTGTCTGGGACCCCTATAATGCAAATGCTGTTGCGTTTAATGTTGTCCCAGAGGTCTCTCAGGCTGTCTTCATTTCTTTTCATTTTTTCTTTATTCTGTTCCATGGCAGTGAATTCTACCATTCTGTCTTCCAGGTCACTTATCTGTTCTTATGCCTCAGTTATTCTGCTATTGATTCCTGCTAGTTTATTTTTCATTTCAGTTATTGTATTGTTCATCTGTTTGTTTGTTCTTTAATTCTTCTAGGTGTTTGTTCCTTAATTCTTCTAGGTCTTTGTTAAACATCTCTTGCATCTTCTCGATCTTTGCCTCCATTCTTTTTCTGAGGTCCTGGATTATCTTCACTATCATTATTCTGAATTCCTTTTCTGGAAGGTTGGCTACCTCCACTTCATTTAGTTGTTTTTCTGGGGTTTTATCTTGTTCCTTCATCTGGTACATAGTCCTCTGTCTTTTCATTTTGTCTATCTTTCTGTGAATGTGGTTTTCGTTCCACAGGCTGCAGAATTGTAGTTCTTCTTGCTTCTGCTGTCTGCCCTCTCCTAAGTACTTCTTAAGGTTGGTACAATACGAAGTGTCTTTCCTTAATTCCATAACAGGATTATCAGAGGGTGTATTGTTATAGGATTGAAACAATGAGGCTGGATTACTGGCGTGACCCTTCACTCCTCTTTCATGATGCTCAGCTATATCCTCTTTCAATTTTTAAAACCAAAAGTCGGAACATTCAAGGTATTTAGCAGCCTCACATATTCACTGTCAATGATGATTCAGCCAGAAAAGGCAGGAAGCGGCAAATAACTTGCCTGTAATTCTAGAGAATAATGTGGTTACTGACAGTAAGTTGGAAATGACATTTTTTTTTAGGTCCCAGGATGCTTTATATCTGGTTGTTTATGGACAAGAAAACGTAGGAGGGAGGTGGCCAGACTTCTGAAGACAAAAGAACTTTGGGAAGTTGTTTATGCTCTGGTTCCTGAGGCCCACAATAATCAGAGGCACCAGCCACAGATTACACAGGTCAAAGTGGGAAGGGCCAGAGATGAACAGATCACTGCAATTAAAAAAAATGTAATCCTGGATGCTACCTAGTCACCTACATCAAATCATCACATTCACATTTCTTCAGTTCGCCCTGGGCTCTGGATATTGGTGAAGATACTTTGGGTAGTAACTGTCCACAGTGCCCAATGCCCAAATGACATCTTCCCAAAAGGCTGGTAGAATTCTGAGAATACCAGTGAGACTATCAGCCCTGGCTGAAGCCCAGGCCCAAAGAAAACACACAACAGCAAGGCAGTCGTGGTTCAACAGCACGATGGAAACTCCAGCATGTGAGAGAGTGTGACATGGTAAACAAGAAAGAAATAACAAAAATAATCATCATCACTAAAACAAGGGCAATGAATTTAATGATTAGAGTTCCTACAACCACAATTTTAAGTAGCTTGAAGATTCTTGGATGACTTATTCTATTTATTTTTTCCAAATACAAAAAATGGAGGTTTAGCGAGAATAAGGGGCTCATGTTTCACAAATGAAAAGAGTTCACAATATTTAAACGAAATTATTTCCATCCTGGCTAAGCCATGGCAGAGACTGGACAACACACTTGAGGCAAATGTTCCTGCCGAAGTACCTTAATTTCCCCACCCCTTAGAGTGGCCAGGCTAGAAACACACTGGGTGGACAAAGGTGGGGCATGGAGGTGGGGACCTCTCCCCCAGGATCCAGCCTAGTCTCAGGACTCATTTTAGGACAAAAGTCTTCTCCACAGGGCTCCACAGGTCTGTTTTATGGAAACTCCAAACTTGCAGATTAAAAGCCTTCCTAATAAAGAGCTCCTTAGATAGGGCTGAATATTTTGCCTAATACTTCATTAGGCAATTTAAGTCTTTTTATTAGGAACTGGGTCAGAAATAAACTAGGCTTGGTGAATAAGGGATTAAATTTAGAGTCACTAAGGCAATTGCCTTCTTCCTCAAGTTCTGGTTTAAGTGCAGAGATCAATTTACAACTTGGGACTGGCATAGTAGGCCATTTGTCAGTAAGATTTGACTCATTTTTATTTTGGTCCAGATGAAATGAAATGAAATAAAGCATAAAATTACTTTTAAATTCGGGATGGAAGTGAATTATTCTGGGAACCCTATCTGTATTACTGTAAAAAATTATATATATATATAATTATGTAAAAATTATATATAGTCTAATACATAAACTATTATATAATAGTACAGACTACATATAACTATATATTTATAAATATAAAATAGTCTGTGTATTAGAATATAACACTGTACATTTAAAAAATGCCAGAGTATTAAAAAGGAATTCATTCCCTTGCTCCTTCCTGTGATTTCCTTTATCCTGACCATTTCAATCATTACAAGAAAGTAAATGTATAAAAGCTCAGAATTTTAAAAATTCTCCTTGTATTTACTGTTTATTTCTGAAGTAATTTGGTCTTCTGTTTATTGGCTTGAATAAGTGCATTGGTTTTTGTATGTTTGGTTATTTCTTTTATAGTAATGGCGCCCAATCTATTTATTTAGTTTAATCTGTCACTTGTTTGTAGTCAGTTAAATCACAAATATTTCCTGGCCAGCTGTGAGCAAATTGTTATGCTGAATGTTCTAAAGAACTATGAGACATTACCCCTAATTCTGAATGTCTAATAGCCCAGTCAGGAAGACATGGCACTCACACAAAGAACAGACTTGGAGATAAGTACACACCCATACTTTTTAGGAGGTAGGAAAAGGAATTACAAAAGAGGCCATGAAGAGGCAGCTGAAAAATTATGAGGAAAACTTGAATAATATTACATCAAGCAATCCAAGAAAGAATGGGTTTCTCAGCATTGACTGAAACAGATGTCAAGGGAATTGAAGGTTAAGACACATGCATTTGTTTTGAGGATTCGTTCTCTTGGAGAAAGCCATGTAGCAGATTGTTTGAAATATAAGCCAGACTCTTAGGGTTTAAGAATTGACAGAGTAGTGAAGAAACAGGGATTGATACATTAAACTGCTTTCTCAAGAAATGTGTCAGGGAAGGAAAGGAAAGAAAAACTCATGGAGGTTAAAACGTTTTAAAAAATTTCCTTTTCAGGTTGGAGAAGATGGCTTAATTATGTATGTCTTGGCAATGAGGTAGAAACCACAGAAAGACAGAAAAGTTGAAGGTGCCAGAGAGGAAGCGTGACTGATATTACAGAGCTGCTAGGGGTGAGAGACAGGAGACCAAGAAAGGGAGGGACTTTCTCCGAGGCAGAAGAGCAGGAAGAGATGCAGGATGAAGCAGCTGAATCCTAAAGTGCAGAGACGGACAGAAGACATAGTCTCTCCCAATTACACTGGAGGTAAAGCCAACCTCCAAGAGTAAGAGAAGATCAAGACACCTTCAGCAACCAAGGAGTATGGGCATGTTTGGAATAGCCATTGTGTGGGAACCAAAAGAAAATAAAAGGAATTTCTAAATTCAGAGTGAGTCCAACTGAACAGTTCAACAAACATTCATTGAGTACCTCCTACGTACTCAATGAAATAGGAATATGAATGAAATCATGCCATTTGCAGCAACATGGCCAGACCTAGAGATGATCATATTAAGAGAAGCCAGACAGAGAAAAGGCAAATATCATATGATATCACTTATATGTGGAATCTAAAGAAAAAGAAAGACACAACTGAACTTATTTACAAAACAGAAATAGACCCACAGACATAGAAAACAAACTTATGGTTACCAAAGGGGAAGGGGGTGGAGCGATAAAAATAGGAATTTGGGCTTAACATATACACACTATTATATATAAAATAGATAATCCACAAGGACCTACTGTATAACAGAGGGAACTATACCCAATATTTTGTAATAACCTATAAGGGAAAAAGATCTGAAAAAGAAAGTATATATTGGGTTGGCCAGAAAGTTCGTTTGGGTTTTTCTGCAACACCTTACGGAAAAACCCGAACGAACTTTTTGGCCAATCGTGTGTGTGTGTGTGTGTGTGTGTGTGTGTGTGTGTGTGTGTGTGTGTGTGTGTGTGTATAAAATAGATATATATATCTGAATAACCGTAATGTACACCTGAAACTAACACAACATCGCAAATCAACTATACTTTAATAAAAAAAGATTTTAGGAGTAGTAGCATTTGATTCATTGACACAGCACTTTGACAACAGGATATAAACGCAACAGGAAGAACTGACGGGCTGTCACAGGCACCAAGCACACTGCCTGTAAATGTAACTTCTGTGAACGGCATCTGTGTGTGAGATGGAAGTGAAACTCTTTAGTGATGCATTTTTTTCCCTCCTTGTTCCTAAAAGGATTTGAGGTGACTAACTTGAAGCATTAGTATTTTGCTACTATAGTGTTATAGAAAATATCGGTTTCTTATTTATTTTGTATCCTACTGATGGTGTGACAACTTGTTATATCACATCATTTATACACAGTGTGTACACACAGAGCAACACAGTAGCAGAGCCTTTGGTGTTTACATTAAATTCCCAAATGAAAATACAGACAGACTAGAAAAGCACTGGGCATATGAATTCATACCATTTAAAAACGAATGCTATAAATGTTTTCTATTTCTGTGTGGATCTGGCCCCATAGAGTGTATACTCAACTCATGCTTGAGCACCACTGGGAATTTTAAGAAAATTCCTCGTGCTTCCATCTTCTTTGAAAAGCCAAGTGAAATAAGTGGCACAGGAGAGGAGACATGCCCGCCACACCCCCAAACAGGAATAAAAATGCCACTTGCCACTCATTTCCAGAAAGTATCTTGCGTTCATTAGCATTCGGCCTTGAGGTTTCAGCTCTAACTGGTGGAAGGAAGGAAAGAAACAAGGGTCAGAATGTGAGACAAGTGCTGAGTTGAATGACATCACAACTGGTGAGTTTGGTGATGGCAGGAGATCCCCAGCGGAGGGCCCACCCCTGTTCCCTTTCACTTAACTTACCCCTATTATCTTTAGACTAGCACAGCATCCGTGAACATAGGCTTTCTTTTATTAAAACACCTCAGCAACTACCTAATTTGACTTGGAGATCAAAACTTCCTTAAGGAAGAAACCAAATTCTAAAACAGATTCTATCTGAATTCCTTGCCCTGTGCTACTGCTTATCTGAAGAGTTGTAATAGGGTAGATTCATATCTTGATGGTGACAAAAGAATCATGGAGGCTGGGGACTAGCTCACTTGGAGAACAAGTAGGTTCCCTTTGGAAAGAAAGAGAAATCCTGCTTTGAGGATGCCTGAATACACTTGCCTCTAGGTTAATTGGGTATTAAATGGGAGTGGCCTTTTTCTTTCACACAGAGAGCCTGTTTCCTTTGGAAAGTGCTGGATAGTCTGCTAAGGGAAATTTTAATTAGATTGGTCGAGGAAGGGATTTAAAAAACATTATTTCAGGACTTCCCTGGTGGCGCTGCGGTTAAGAATCCACCTGCCAATGCAGCAGACACGAGTTCGATCCCTGGTCCGGGAAGATCTCACATGCCGTGGAGCAACTAAGCCCGTGTGCCACAACTACTGAGCCTGCGTTCTGTAGCCCGTGACCCACAACTACTGAGCCCGCGTGCTGCAACTACTGAAGCCCGCGCGCCTAGAGCCTGTGCTCCGCAACAAGAGAAGCCAACGCACTGAGCAGCCTGCCCACTGCACCGGAGAGTAGCCCCTGCACACTGCAACTAGAGAAAGCCCGCGCACAGCAACGAAGACCCAACACAGCCAAAATTAAAATATAAACAAATAAATAAATTAAAAAATATATATACATATATATATTTCAGTATCATTATGTAGAAGGGATGATGCAGGAAATCACGTGATGTGACATATGGGGGAAAATGGCAAATGTGACACGACCTGACCACTACTGATTATATACTAGACTGTAACACTGTACTGTAAATATGCTAAAAAGAATACGAAGGTGAACTGCAGGGCATTGCTGATCATTACATCCATGGGTAACTGGAATAACTGAAAAATAGTAAGAAGGGTCTGGTCGAACTCAGGATTGAATACGAATCATGGCTAAATAATTCAAGGTCATGGTGACCTTGTGCCTGTCACCAGACCTTTAAAGATCTCGGAGAACTGACATAATAGTGATGCCGGTGTTACAGCATCACTATTATTAGAATTTTATGATGTGACAAGCTTGTACTGCTTGGTTATCTACACATTCTCATGCAAGCTTAAACAGATTAATGAAAAGAGAAGTGCTTTTGACAACAAGTATGTACACCATTATTTCCTGGTTTATGGAATAATAAATAAGGAGGCAAAGATAAAGCTAGAAGAGCAAGGGAACAGGGGGTCAGTCCCAAAGGAAGTGGGAAAAATTGGTACCAGGTGACTGCAACCAATATTACCAATATTCGGTACCGATATTCAGGAATTAGTGGTGATGGAGGAAATTAAACCAGTTAGCTGCTGGAAGAACAACATTCACAGAATTTCACAGTCCCTCATGTTTTTGAGAGTGAACAGGAGATAACCGCACCAACAGGGAAAATCTTGGGAAAGCAGAAGGAAAATCTTAATGTTTGGAAACTGGATGGTGTTTATGGAAGTGAGAGGCAACTCTGAGAAAATCATTTTTGTTTTTTTTAAAATAGAGAAGCTAATTTTAAGAAAGCAGATTTCAATAGACACAAGGGAAACTATAAGTCCAAAGCAACCTGTTGACCTTTAAAACATTATAAATAAAAGTGAACTAACAAATAACCCTGAAAACAGCAAAGGTGGAAAATGTACGAAGGTTGCCAGTAGTTAAATGAGGATCCAAGGGCTTATGTCTCAAAAATCCCAATAGGCAAAAAGTGTAAAAACTCTGATAAGGATAAAATCAGAGAAAGTCGAGGCAAGAAATCAAATGCAACTTTAAGAGATACAAATAGAAAAGCAACTTGTTTGTCAGTGATGCTTAACAAAAGAATTTTTAAAATAGTTATCCTCTCATTAATTGAAAAGGAAATCAAATAGCCTGCTACTTAAAAAATGAGAGATTTGGTGACTCTTCCCTTTTTTAAAAAAAATGGGGCAGAAAGTGGAAAATAAATGGGAATGGGGGAAAAAACTGAGGAAAACTTTCTCCAGTTTCTCTCTTCTTTCTCTGAGCCTAGCCAAATGCTCCCATGATTCAGTTGTACCTATGGCCTCACCCCCTCACCTACCAGGTTTGTATAAACCTTTGACACTAAGTCACATACTTGTGACATTATCCACTTATTTAAACTCTTCCTACTTGTATAACCAGCTACCCAAGAGGAATTCTGTTTCCGAGATCCTCTCCCCAGGCTGAATGCGAAGTGCTCAACAGATACACTGAACTAAGTTATCTAAACACATCTAAGCATGGGGAACTTTAAGAAAAAATCTTGGTATATCTTTATCTTTAAAGATTACTTTAGTGATACAAGCAAAGATACACGTACTTTCCTAAAAAGTACCCTTTTTTTCAGGTCAAAAATACATAACTGACACAAAAATCTAGGTTTTAGGCTTGTATCATTCCCATTTTGAAACCTGTGACTTGAAGATCTTTTGGCTGGAGTTCTTAAGAATCTGTACAAAGCAGAAAGGTAAGAATCTCCTTTGCATAAATGATACAGACATGTGAAAACACTTTCTGGGTTTCAGATCATGTAAAAGCAGTTTTTACTAGTATATTTTCTTCAATTTTTGTACCCCAGAAATTTTCATTAGAATTGTTTATGCTTTCATATTTTACTTCTCCCTTTAACTTTCGAAACATTTGCTACCAAAATAGTTATAATCTAAGTTTTCAAAAACTTGGTGTGGTAACATGAATTGTGTATAATGTACTTTTTAGAGTAAAGTAAGCTAAGTGAATACATTATGGCTAAAAAAAAAAAATTATAGGGATTGAGATAACAAACATTAAATGGATCTTTACTCTCTCTTCTCACTTATCCACCCATCATCTTATCTAAAATATTTTATCAAGCTATCACATAGGTACCTAGATATCTTGATATCTACATGATATCTTGATAAATAGGCCACAGGTAGGTTCCCAAGTTATGGAAGATTTGTGATATTTCCAAGTTTACTTTAACAGTTATAAATAAATCAATAACAGTTCTTCATAGCCTAAGAGACCTTCTTCCCCTTACATAAGAATCAAAGAGATTTGAGTATACCAGTACGTTCTAAGACTGCAATGAATAATCATCATCATTATCAAGCCACCAATGAGTCAGTGGTAGGGAGTCAGTTTACTTAAGGCCAGTGTATCATACCTTCAGGATGACACTGAAATCTTGAACTAGTCTTCAACTACTATGGTTCTTATCACTTAATGGAATATACACTTAAAATAAAGCTCACAGCTTGGCTATTTACCCATATTTCTGTCTTCCCATTGTTTTTCCTACATCTCTCGGCCAGGGAGTAGAGCTCCACAGTTGTTTCGGATATTAGGTCCACATTTTTGCCCTTTACGATGATCTGCATTACTCTTCCCTTGTTGATATGGGCGTCAAAGGTGCTGTCCCAGGGAGGGTACATGGTTGGCTTTTTCTGGATGTACATCTGCCCATTCTCTAGGAACAGAAAGATATGTTCTCATTACTCCCTTAACCAGCCCTGGGAAATAATTCAACTCAACAGTGACACCTATTCCCTCTGCTCTCCGGGATAGATCAGTCTGTTGGGAGAACAAAAATAACACGTAAAGGAATTAGAGATTGATGTGAAAGATACAGTGGCATAATTTCAGGCTTACAATGAGTGCTCCTTTAAAAAGATATTTAAAACTTTTCCATTTGACATAAATACACTAAGAGGCAAAACCTTTAAAACATCATGAGCCATTGTTTCCTTCCCTAATTTGCAAATGAGGATATATTTTACATAAACCATGCACCCTAAGCAAAAATTAACAAGTATTCCAGAGAGGTGGTGGTCATCATCCCCAGAGCCAGTGAAGCCGGCTGTAGACCTGCAGGCAGGTGGGGGTCCTGGAAATGGTTAGCAACAGGAGTCAAGGTCAGGATGATATAGTTTAAGGGAACTTCCCCAGAACCACCAGGCGACTGGGCTTACTCGTGGGATTAGGCAGTGTTGTCATATCTTTCATCCATGTTGGATTTTCCATAGTATTTGTTCTTTAATCATTTCAGGAGCAGAAAACTGCAGCTGTATTTCAGTGTTTGTTTCTTGTGATCATAAGCACACAAAGTGGCAGATTTAGCAATTCAGAGATGTTGATAAAGCAAAAGTAAAAATTCACTTAAAACAGGGAAACAAAGCAGTTCTGAATCCTGATTCTCTCCAGCACATGATGCTAAAAGCAGAACAGGCATTTAGCATTTGCTAAATTATTCTTTGGGAGGCATACAAGGATTTGAAGAAGCAGAGACTTCAAATTTTAGGTAAACTTGGCTATGAGAGGTATAAACTCTGACAGTGTTGAGCGTGGAATAGGAAGGGGACGATTTTTATGTCTTGTTTAAAAGAAGTTTAACTCAGGATCGGACTTTAAGAAAAAGCAACGGCAATATTAGTGATCAGAGTAATGTTTTACTTCCACAGGCTTGAAGTCACCCCTCATAATTCCTTTAATTCCTCCCAACCATAACCATTCTCCACACCCCGAAAAAGGACAGAAATTCCCACGGCAAGGCATTTTTTACACCTTCATTCAGTAATGTTTGCAATCACTTAAAAAGAGAACCAGAACTCAAGAGCCTATCTATTTAAAGTGGGTTTTGCCGTTTTCAAAGGCTCCCAGACGGACAGCGCTGTGTCCTGTTTGTCCCTGTCCTACTGCTTTACGTAAAATGCAGCCTCACACCCCCGAGACTGAAATGTGCTTAAACTCTAGAGAAGTAATATTTGAATGATAATGTTCAGAGTGATTTCTTTTCAGAACAAAACTAAAACAAAATCGACACCCCCATACCTCCAAACTCCACAGCCTAACCTTTTGGAAAAACAAAGTCTTTTTCGACACATTCTCTGGATCCACACGGCTGATTAGACTAAGTTCAAAGGCAAGGCCAAAAGAAGAAGAAATTTTAAAAAGGCTCTCAAGAGGCAAATGTCAGTGAGAGCTGTGGCTGTAAAGG
Organism: Balaenoptera acutorostrata; assembly: GCF_949987535.1. Classification (NCBI taxonomy): domain Eukaryota; kingdom Metazoa; phylum Chordata; class Mammalia; order Artiodactyla; family Balaenopteridae; genus Balaenoptera; species Balaenoptera acutorostrata. Next base: position 25,381,283 of record NC_080066.1, on the reverse strand, counting down.
GAACTGGATCCCGGGGACCCATTAAGTCGAAAGCAGCTTTGAAAAACTCAGACATTGCACACTTCAAAGATTTTGGTGACCTTTGAAAGGTTTTAGATTGGGAACAAGTGCCATTCTCACTTTTAACTAAACAGGAGAGAAACCTGGGCAGAAGGGAAATCGAGATCATCAGACAGTCTCCCCCGCTTTGATGTGCTCGCAGGGTCTGGAAGGCTGAAGTCAGTCAACCACAGAGCAGAAGTCTTATAAGGGAGAGAAAAGCCAACACACCAGGATTTGGAACCCCAGGGTTCTGAGCTGGAAACATCTAGCTGGAGGTTCTCAACTGCAAAATCAGGTTCCTCTTGCACCTGTGAATGTCACCTCCTTAAAGGACTATTTTTTCAGGACTTCTGTCTCTCTCCATCTGTCTTTCCGGCCCCAATCCTTCTCTCTCCCCACTACCCTGCTTTAATGTCTTCACTTCACATGACTTACTACATGATATTTTTGTTTCTTGCCTATCTTCCTCTGCTAGGAAAGAAGCTCTAGAGGAAAGGCACGTATTCTGACCCAGTATATAGTAGTTGCTCCATAAATACTTTCTCTGTAAATGAACTATAATGGCTCCTATTGTTACTGGGACTCTGCATTGGTGGCAATCAGACATCCCTACAAAGTCTCTGTGAAAACCAGAATGTGTGTAGGAAGGCAGTGAAGCTGGAAAAATCATGGGATGTAAACTTCCTCCTGCCCGTTTTTTTTTTTTTTTTTTTTTTTAAGAAAGTCCATGAAAGGGCTTCCCTGGTGGCGCAGTGGTTGAGAATCTGCCTGCTGGTGCAGGGGACACGGGTTCGAGCCCTGGTCTGGGAGGATCCCACATGCCACGGAGCAACTAGGCCCGTGAGCCACAGCTGCTGAGCCTGCGCGTCTAGAGCCTGTGCTCCACAGCAAGAGAGGCCACGATAGTGAGAGGCCCGCGCACCGCGATGAAGAGTGGCCCCCGCTGGCCACAGCTAGAGAAAGCCCTCGTACAGAAACGAAGACCCAACACAGCCAAAATAAATAAATAAATAATTTAAATAAAAAAAAAAAAAAGTCCATGAGAATCTTAAAATACAGAGGCAGGGATCAGGGAGGGTGGGAATAGTTGAAGTGATCATGGAGAGATTCCAGACAGATTATTTTAATGGAATGATTTAAACCCACAAAGGAATCCAGGAAGACTGTCACACTTTCCCCCTCACCATGAACTTCTCATAAATATTTAAATTTGACAGAACATGACTATTCTTTCACTCAACCAGGGTTTTAGTAAACACAAAAGTAAGTTTTCTGTAATTTGGACTCTAAGCGTTAATCGTATATTCTTTGTACTATTCATCTGAGCTTGGCCAAGAAGCAGTAAACCATCTTTGGAGTTAATTCTAAGATTATGCAGACTTTATCTATAATCACTGACAACAACCAGACTTAACACCACCATGTTCTACTTCAGCTCATTAAAGTAGATTTTTTCCCCCGTTAACCCTTCACATAATGTCCTCAACTCATTTCTCCTTTCCTTTGTTTATGTGGAAAATGGGACCACGAAATATCGTAGAACATGAGGCAGGAGACCAGGTCTAGTTCAGAGGCTGTTACTAAGCCCATATGCCTTTGAGAAAGCACTTGGCTTCCCTGGGCATCAGTTTCCTGAGCTGGAAAATTAGGTTGCGCCAGATGACCTGGAAGATCCTGGAAGACCTTGCTTCCCAGTTCATAGTAGGGTCTTCCTCCCCCTCCCCCACCCCACCTACACCACCCACTCAAGCTTACCTGATTCAACATACTCTTTGACAAGCACAGCACAGTAAGGGTTAACGGCCTCTCCCTGGCACGGCTGGCAGGGGCCACAGTCAAAGTTGGACAAACCAATTCGAAGAAATGGTGACATGGTCGCTCCCTGAAAAGCGACAAAAGACAAATGCTGTTTGGGGGCTGTAAAATATATTATTGTGGGTGTCCCATCCCCACTTCACCAGTGCTTTATCGCTGACAGCCAGAGCCTCAAATGGCTCAACTATCCATTCAAACAAATGTTTTACTTCCCCTTCTGCACAGTACATTATTGGGCTCACCCCAAACCACAGGCTGACTAGCCAAAGAAAGTGGCGTTCTGGACTTCACCGTGGTTGAACCTTGTCAGTTAGACCTAAGTTCCACTCTTAATCGAATGGAGTTTTACTTAATAGTTGCAGAGAGAAGCAGAGGCTTTCCAACATTTTATTTCTTCTATCAATATTATTCAAGAAGGTACCCAGGAAACAACACACAGGAATAAGAAAATGAGTTTACAAACAGTGAGTCTATTTTAGTCACATCAGTTGAACATGACACCACGAAATTCTTACATGGGCTATTTATGTGTGTGATGGAATTGGCTCTGGATATTTATTCAGCAGCTGATCTCTGTTTACTTTAGACACACATACACACATATACATATGGATATATATAAATTAAGCTTTTGAATATTACGAACCACTTAAAAACCCTAAATCACTGACCACCGTAAAATACCACGTCATTGTGGAAGGATCAACAAAGTACTTCGTAAAAGCCAAAGAACTAATAATTACACTTTCCTGGAGATATCGGTGAAAATCATCGTAGTGTTGGCTACAAATTCCAGGATTCCAGTCTGATTCTTCATCTGTTGTTCCTTCCTTGTCTTTGTTTCGTCCATTTACTTCAACCCTTTTTTAAACCTACTTTTCCATGAGGTTCCATTAATCTGAAACTATTATCTGGTATTTAGTGATAAAGTTACGTCTTTGCTTCCTCTTTCTCTTGAACCGATTTTGCCTCACGAATTTTCCCAAACATTCTTAAGCAAGCCAAAGATATCAAGAAGAAAGCATTAGCCATCTTTTCACCTTTCTGTGAAGGAAGAAAACTACTCAGAGTAACAGGATACCAGATGTGAGAATCAATGACACAACTGGAAATCTTGGGCCCGTAACCCTGAATCCAACAGAGCCATAAAAGATTGCCAGTCCTCTGGAATGCCGGCAGCCTGGGTATTTTTTGAACAAACAGAGAGACAAATTAGGGGCTCTTGATCACTGCTGTTAATTTCATGGAGGTTAAGAGAGTCCCAATTTCCTGCAGTTCAGCAGGTTTAACTAAAGGAGATGGTTATGGAATCACCATGATTTGTCAGGAGTTCTTACCCTTGGAAACACATTCTGTATATGTCTCTCTGCTGAATTAGCAGCTAGATGACTTCCAGATTTGTCCTTAGGGGGCCCCCTTCACCCTCTGAGCTTAGAACTCTTGGGCAGAAGCCTGGCTAAGAGCTGAGAATTCTCCAGGGAAAACTTCTTTGAGACCCCCCCATTCCTGGACCACGTAGATCTTTCAGACAAATCTATATTCCTCCACTAATCAGGAACAATCACCAAGAACTAGCATCATTTATGCGAGTATTTACCATGTGTGGACTTTTTGAAGATTTCCTTAACACAAGTGAAGGTAAGTAATTAATTCTGACTTGAGCCTCGAGGGATCACTGACTCATAAAGTCCGAGTTACAACCACTCTGACCTTTACTGATGGATGTGTCACTCTGCTATTTCCAGGCTGGGTTCAGAATTAGACAGCAGCAGCTCAACATGCACCTGGGGAAATCTGTCTGGGGAACAGACCGAACGGTCTAGTGTCCCCAGTGGTTCTATCACAGTAAGGAATAGAGTTACTGCAAAACCCCCTCCCCCAACAGGGCTGGCTCAGACATCAACTGACTTCCTATCCACAGCCATCCTGATTCCCTCCCCAGTTTGCCAGACTCGCCTGCCCTATCCCGTCACCCAATAGCATTTTGATGATTTGCCCAATGCATGCATCTGTCTGGTAGCCAAGCCACTGTCTCTCTTTCTAAAGGTCTAGTCACAGTGACGGGATCTGACATTTTGACATTTAGAAAGCAGAACTGGCATTTGTGTGCTTAACCTCACACGTTGTTCAATAAAGCCTCAAGCTCAGGGGGTGCCTTCTAAAGGCAAAAGGTAGCATTTTACTGCTGAGCTGCCCAGAATCTTTTCCCCTTCTGTAACAGTAATAGGCAATCATCATGAAATGAAGAAAATACACAAAAATGGTAAAACACTCCTCGTAGTTCCACCGATAGAAGCAAATCGCAGTTACTATTTTGATGGATTTTCTCTAGTCTATTTTAATTAATGGGTTTTGTGGTTTTGTTTTATATGCTGTGCTCATACTGTGTGTAAGAGATTGTATCTGACTTTTAATTTAACATTTTACCAAAAAAAAAATTATCCAAGCTACTATGTCATCTCTGTAAGCATCCTTTTAATTCTTGCATGATAGCCCACTGAGGGACAGCTCCATTATCTGCTTTACTAAAGTCTTATAGTTCCACATTTAGATTGTGTCTAGTTTTTCCATAATAGAAATAATGCTGTGATAAGCTCCTTTTACATTTTTTTCTAATTTAGGAAGATTGCATCAAACTAGATCACCAGAGAATTCCAATATTACTAGATCAAACAATATTACTATTTGTAAGGTCATACACACTTAAAGAAAATAACAAAATGGGAAGGCAAAGACTTAAGGAAAATATCTACAGTAAATGCAACAGAAAATAAGTGAGCATCATTCTTACATAATAAGCATACACAAATGTGTAGGAAAAAAACCCCCCAAAACCACTACCCATGACCCAACTAAATACATGGCAATGACACAAACTATACAAAATACAAAAAACATACTTGTAACTAGTTTGTAGGAAAATATTCAGCCTTGTGATCAATTTAAGATATGCAAAACAAAGCAGGATACTATATGATTACATTTATATGACATTCTTGAAAAGACAAAACTATATGGAGAAAAAAATCAGTGGTTACCAGTGGTTTGGGTAGGGCACAGGGTATGATTATAAAAGGGTGACATGGGCAGGTTTTGGGGGAAGATCTAACTGTTCTATAGCCTGATTGCGGTGGTAGTTACCAAAATCTAGACTTAAATTCGCAGAATGATACACCCAAAACAAAGGTCAATTTTGCCATATGATAATTTAAAAACCAAAATAAAGAAATACGCCATCGGCATTTCAAGGCATAGATTATAAATTCAGAGGTTATATAAAGAATATACATTAGGAAACTGAGAATTCATATAATAAAATATTAAACTAAAATCTGAAGTAATCCAGCATAGTTTCAATTTACTAAAGGGAAATGGCTAGAGCCTTAAGAAAACATCTTTTACTCTGTAGTATTTAAGCTCTCCTAAAAGTTTGCATTTTGGTGCAAATAGCTGAGAAAAAAATAACATTGGAACTTGATAATGCATTTTCTTTGAGGATCCATTAATATTCAATTTAAAGTATAATAAAATATTTAAAATAAAACACAATAATATTATTTTACCTGTGCAATTAGCAAATAGTTTAGAAATGCTCTTACCTAACAATGGCAAGGACAACATGAATCATACAATTCCATACAATGCTGTTGTGAGCGTAAATTTGTTGAACACTCATATGTGTATGTATCAATATATGTATGTGTATATATGCAAATCTCAAGAGCCAAGAAGATGTGTAACAGGCACATGAGGATGAAATTAACATAATAGATTTTTGTGGGCTGGTTTTTCGTGCGCAGAGCTGATGGTAAAGGAGAAGGGGTGCTAAAATAGAAAGGAAAATTACTTGTGTACAGAAATACATGCCCTGGAATCGCATCTATCAGGATTGTCTTCCCCCAGTCTCTCTGTGGAGTGTAAATTTCATAATCTCTTTATTGCCAATCACAGTGGTCTTGCCCTCCACAACAAACAGTGTGTGCAGTAAGACTGGCCAGCTCAGGCTGTTCTGGCAACACACAGGTCCCTCTACGGACCGCTCGTCTGAGGAATAAAAGCACACATCCAGTCTCTCCTGGACAGCTCCCGGGGACCCCCCAACCTGCCAGGTGTGAAAGGAACTCACTGTCTTGCCTTTGGAATCTTCCTCTTCTTCTGTTTTACCAGCTCAGTGACTGGTACCATGACTCCCAGCCTAGCACCCTGCTTAGACATCACCCTTCCTCTCATCCACCGCAACCAACCTGCCCTTCTCCTTCCCCTCTCCTCTCCTCCTTCCCTGGGGTCTTGGCTGGATTCTGCATCATCCCTCGTGGGACCCATCATAGCAGCTTACCTGTCTCTCTCCCCAGTCCTGTCACCTCTCACTCCCAGTCCCAAAGGATCTTCCCTAGGATCATGCAGAACTACTGCCATGTCTCCAACTTGTCATGCTGTTTCGGAGCTCCAGGATCTTAGCAATACTGCTGCCTCTCCCTGGACCGCCGTCCTATCTCACTCCATCCTCCACCTGCCCCACCCCCGCTTCCTCATCTTCCAAGCTCCTCTCAGTCTGTACCTCCTCTGTGAAGCTCTTCTTCCCTCATCTCCATCAGCCTCCCTCGATGCATCTTGGTGGAATTTACTCAGCGCCCCCCCAGGCCCCCATGACTCCCCGGGTACCCTGCGAGACAGCACCTGTCATATTTGTTCGCCTCACCTTTGCTATTTCAAAAGTCTGAGTGGGGTAGATCCTGTATCTCCCATTCTCTGTCTTTGTCTTCAGCTCTTAGCCCCCAAATTTGGGGGACGTAGTAGGGCCCCACCAGGATTTCTCCTACATAATCCTTGAAGAGGGTGGGATCTACTCATATCCCCAGAAGACGGGTGGGACTCAACCTATAGAAGTCCCTCTGGTTTCATCTGCAGTATGTCTAGCAAAAACCCTCCAGAGTGAGTGCATGCAGGTGCCTTACTTACCGGACTCCAGCTGTGATGAGGGGTCTCCTCTATTACCACGTTCCTCTGGGGAATGTGGGGCTGGGGAGGAGACCAAATGCTCACACAGCCATACTTCCCTATAACACTTTATTCGATGTATTAGTACCTGTTGGTCTTCCCAAACAAGACTTCGGGCTCTGAGAGCAGAGACCATGTCTTAATCATCTACGTACCTCCAGGGTTAATCCCTCTGTCTGATATTGAGCTGATGCTCAATGCCTTTCTGCTAAGGAACTTAATTTTCAAAAGCAACATTTTACATCATCTTTTAATCTTCACGCATTTCTTTTACCTGCAAGGGTATTCTATGGTCCGATTAGGTGGCAGACAGTTACAGAGGAAATCAATACAAAGGAAACATCCAGGCATTGTTACAGGCAGAGAATCGATGATGCCATCATGAGCTCAACTGCAGGAATTATTTAACCTCTCTGCTTTCTCATTTGGAAAATGGTGATAATACTATTACTTGTCTCAAAGGGCTATGAGGATGAAATAGGAAAACACATGGAGGTGCTCAGAACAGGGCTGGCACATAGTAAACTCTCAAAGTAATGTTAGTTATTATTATTATTATTGCAACTGATATACTTTCTAGTGTACTTTATGGTCATTATTAGTATGTACCAAAAAAGGGTAGGAAGAGAATGGAAATAGTCTTTTAGGTGCATATCTGGGCTGAATTATGTGACCTTCCTCTGTGCTCTGCCACCGAGCTCCCATAAAACCCTCCACGTATCTCTCCTATAGCACTTATTTTCCCCTAATGGAGTCATCACGATGCTGGCACTCATCACAATGAACTATCAGTGTGTCCATCCAATCTTCTGCGCTTCTGCCATCCCAACTGCGAAATGCCATCCTAATGTGTACTTTAAATTTGTGGAGGATCTTTACCCTTACAGCTCAATGTTTTCACCTTTAAGTGTGATCTCATTTCTCTTTGGCAGGTAGTGACAATGCAGGGAGATGGTCAAGTAGGGGGACATAGTAGGGCCCCACCAGGATTTCTCCTACATAATCACTGCTCAGTGGCATGCTTGAGGTCATATGCCATTAAGTACTGAATGGAGAATTCTGGTCTCTTGCCTCCCTGGTGCTGACTGACCAACTTATCTAGACTGACTCACCTGCCACAATTCAAAGCCACCAAATACTTTCATGGTGACCTGAAGGATTGCCACCACCTAACAAAAGCAGATGGGGGAAAATTCCATAGAAACAGAAAGCAAGAGAAGTTCTCTATACTCTCATCAGCTAAAACATATCACGTCTTCTCTTCCCCTGCAGCAAGTGAACTAAGAGTGAGCATACTTCTTTATTTAAAAAAAAATCTGGATGGCATTTTTATCGCTATAATTTAGCTGGAGGTGTCTTAGGGACACAGGGGGAGTCTCAAAGAAAATATAGAAAACACAAATGAATCAATAGTAAGCTTGGGGATGAGGGAAAAAAAACATTCAATGGGTTCCAAACGCATCCGCTCAGCCAAAATTTGGTAAATCAAACATCAGGCAAATTTTGGCAAATTAAGTTTATAGCTTTCACATTTAAGAGATGGAAAGGTTTCTTAGGTAAAAGTGGCAGCTGAATAAAATGACTTACTGCTGTAGAAAAAAAGCTATAATAAAAAAATTAATTTGCCTTGCAATGTGCACGGAAGAAAGACTGTAACTAGCTGGGAAGTGTTTTATCCCCTTGCTAAGATGTCTACAAAGCAGTACAATAAAAAGAGTCAGACTAAATATTAGCCTCTCACCCCTAAATATGGTCTCAAAAGTGAATTAAAATAATAAGTATGAAATGAAGATAATATTTTAAAATAACCCTGACCATATATGCTACATGACAAAAGGAAAGAGGCCTAACCTTCGACTAGTAAGGAAGGGGGATTTGTGACAGCGCTAGTAATGCCCTCCTACCTGCGAACATCAACAAGACTCGCCCCAACCCCAGTTATGGACTGAATTGTGTCCCCAGCAATTCATATGTTCAGGCCGGAAGCCCCCATGGGACTGTATTTGGAGGTGGAGCCTTTAGGGAGGTAATTACGGTTAAATGAGGTCATAAGGGTGGGGCCCTGATCCATTAGGACAGTGTCCTTATAAGAAGAGGAAGAGACACCAGCGCTCTCTTTCTTTCTTTGCCACATGAAGACACAGTGGGAAGATGCCATCAACACACCTGGAAGAGGGCTTTCGTCAGAAACCAGCCTTGAAGGCACCTTGATCTCAGCCTTCCAGCCTCCAGAACAGAGAGAAAACAAACTTCTGCCATTTAAGCCCCTCAGTCTGTGGTATTCTCTTCTGGCAGCCTGAGCAGACTAATAAAACATATCCCTTCTCCCACCAAAAAAAAAAAAAAAAAAAAAAGTGTAGAAATAAAACAAATATTGAATATTGAAATATAGGAAAGAAAGAACCTGGGATGGCATTATTAATATTCTGACACTAATTTTAATGTGTGATATGAATAGACAGTCCCACGAAAACACAGCTCTGATCACGTTATACAAATACTCAACTGTGCACATTCTTGCTGAATTAAATCATGACTCAATCTGTTATTTAAAAGCCTCCATGTGTTGGCATCAACGTACCGACCGCACACCACACACCACACAACTCAGCCTGTTTTCTGAATACACCCCGACAATCCATCTCGATGGTTCTGTTTACACCTTCCTTCTGCTTGGATGCTCTACCAGCTCCACGCATACACAGTTGCCATCCCTCAATCTTTCTCATCTTTCAAGGACCTCACTTCTGTACTACCTCATCCAGAAATCCTTTCCTGCTCCCCATGAGAAGAGGAGCGATTTATCTGACGGATGAGTTTTAGAAGAATAAACTACGCTTGCCCAGTCCAGCCCCCTCCTCTCTTTTGGGGGGATCTACCGACTTTCAGAGACCATGTTTCTCCACTCCCCTCTGCCATGCCATACGCGGGGCGGGGCTAATCTGCCAGTCCTGGGAGACCAGCCTTTGTCCAGTACTGCCTATGACACTATGAACAACGACCAACGGATTTGCTTGGACACTTTGGCCATATCCACCAATCCAGCCTTTATCACTAGTCAAGTTGACTTTTTTCTTCTCCATCTCCCTGACTCCTGATCTTTCTGTCCATTTGTTCCAAGCACATGCGTAGCCTAGATGGTTATTTATTAGGTCTCCTGCAGTTCACAAAACTTTGCAAAAAGCTTTCCGTAGCTTGTGTTATTCAACCTTCTCACCAAGCCCATGAGATAGGTATAATTAGCTCCATTCTACAGATAAGAAAGCTGAGGCCTAAGTGAGTAAGCAGCTTGCTGAAGGTCACACAGCTAGTAAGCAATAGAACCTGGATTCCAGCCTTGGTTGTTAAGTGCCTCCACTCAAACTAGTCAATGATTCCTTGTTAGAAAACAGCTTTTTAAGTTTAGGCCAGGGAGGAGGTGAAAGCATGGAGAGTTCTCCATAGATTGTTTCCATCTGTTCAACCAGTTCCTAATTAGCAAGGACCCATGACAGCTGTCAGACAGGCTTTCCCAGCAGCCTCTGTACTGCCGACTTGCTCAGTTACCTTGGGTACCAATTTGACGTTTCCTTCTGTCAGAACCTGTGGTTTAATGATCTTTCTACTCCATGGCTATAATTTGAAGAGTTAAAGAGTGGGTAATATAAACGGAGTTGAAGTTTCTTGGAAGAGCTTAAGCTCTCTTTCAGAAGTGAGGTCAAAGCTGCTGACCTGGGTGATTTTCCCAGGGGGTCATAAGTGTGTACTGTCTACCTCTGCGCCTTCTCCATTCATGCCTTTACTGGTGGCTGGCTGGTATCAGTTAGGATTCCTGGGGCCAAAGTCTAGAGCAGACAATGCTCACTGCTTTGTACGAAGTCGGTCTCCTCGGCACTACTTTCTACCCAGGGTAGGGTAACCACTTACCGAGTCCAAAGATGCTGCCTGGTACAGGAAGCAAATTTAATGATGGGTCTGTTCACTGTGTCAAATTTTACTCTTAAAAGACACTCTTCACCACACAAAAAAAGGTGACTATGTGAAATGACGGATATGTTAATTAGCTTGATTGTGGTGATTATTTCAGTGTATACGTTTATCAAGTCATCCGATCGTACACCTTAAATATATATCCAACTTTTAATTGTCAATTATATCTCAATAAAGTTGGGGGGAAAGAGACAATTTTCTCAGTGACTCTACCGTCTTATTAACTCAGTAGCTCTAATGAGACACAGGATACTTTGGAATCTTCCTAATGCATCAGAGAAAGAGTTCTGCCTGTCAGGTGCTCAGGTAGGAAAAACACCCCACCTGAATGGATGTGGGGCGTCCAATCAGAGGCAGGGCCCAGTGTGCCCCGGTCAAAGGACATCTTGACTGAGACGGTCAAGTTGAAGTCCCTGGCCACACGGTCCCTTTTCCCTGGCTGGCATGGCAGTATACCATGAGGAAGGAGAGGACACAGGCAGGCGCTCACAGGCGTGTCAACGAGACGGCCGCGGTACAAACGCCAGCTTTCTCTAACTGCATAGTCATAGACAAGTGACCTAATCTCTGTGCGACTATGTTCCTATTTCTGCAACATGGGGAAAATAACAGACCCACTTCATAGAGTTGTCGGGAGGATTGAATGAATTAACCATTAAATGAAATGCTTACAACAGTGTATGGTGGAAAAGGTAGCTATAACGTCACATAGGACTTTTCCAAAGTAACCTCGGAAATTCTCCCTGATGAAATTAACTACCGATGATGAAAACTGACTCAGTGGATGATCTGACATGGCCTAGAACTCACCTAAACTGCTGGCTAAGGAAATGAAGTGACATGTACATTTGTTTTTTTGCCATTGCTCGCTAAGTATTTGCTAAACCTGCCTCCTAGGTATAAAGCCTGGTGCTGGATGCAAAAATGTGACAGGGTCCCTGTTCTAAATAAGCCTTGGGACCTCAGAATGAAGCAGACCCCTGCCTAGAGGGGAACAGAGAAGAGGTTCTGACAGCCCGGACTCCACTTTCTCGCTGTTCATCCTGCGAGTGAAATGACGTGGCCCGTCAGTGTGGACTCAACATTGAGACAGAGAAAACAAGAATTGCAAAGCGGGCTGTCACTTGTGGGTACGGCGGGAGTGAAACACCCCTGTCCCCCGAGTGGTGTTCAAACACCACACCCCACTCCCTCCCGAGGGCGTGTGACACTTTTCAAAGAAAATACAGTATTTGGTAGTATCGCCATAGCAAGTGGAAATAGCAATGTTCAGTCCAAAGATGAACTAAGAGTTTTGTGAAGAATAACACACACACAGCCCTGCGTGTGCCAGCACGACAGGCACTGCTGTCGAAGTTACTGCTGGAGATAAAGGGAAAGGGAGACCAGGGGCGGAGACCAGGAGGAGGAGGAGGAGGCCGAGCGGGGCTCAGACGCTCCAGGATGGATGTGTGCGCGCAGGTCTAGGTGAACCACCCACGTCTCTCGTTGCCCATGAATGTCCCCACCTTAGAAATGAGTGATTTGTAAAAGCCTGTTTGCGATCAGAGCTTAGAATCCATGGAAACTGAAATTAGATACTATTTAGGTACCCAGACAAGCCCAGGAACAACCCATTCATCTGTTAATCCAGAATGAAATCAAGAGGATGAAACTAAGCATCTTTTCGTCACTGTTCCAGCTTAGGATGTCCTCCCCTGGTTTTTCTTCCTGTGACCTTTCAGGTTTATTGTGGGTTTAGTAGCCCATCTGGGGTCTAATTTCTCAATTTAAAGACCACAGATTACTCTGAATCTCAGGAAACACTGGTTGAACGGGTGAGGCGAGAACATGTATATTCTCGGCCACAACTGCAGTGGACACCCATCACCGGCGAGATGGGAACCCCCGAGCCCAACGGTACTCAAAGTGTCGTCCTGGGGGACCACCAGCATCGCACCAGCACCGCTTTAGACATGCAAACCCGCCAGCCCCACCCGGACCCGCTGAATTAGAAATCATGGAAGCAGGTGTCTGCAATCTGGGTTCCAACAGGCCCTCCACTGACTCGCTGCACATCTAAGTTCTAGAAGCAGTGCCCTGGAATAAAGGCCTCAAGACCAGGTTGTGTATTTCTCATCTTCATTTGCCTGGCATCTAGCACAGTGCCTGGCACTGAGGTGGTTCTAAATCACTGGTTCTCAACCAGGGCAACCTTGCCTCTAGAGGGCATTTGTCAATGTCTGGAGACATTGTTGGTTGTCACAAATGGGTGGAGAGGGTGGGACCAGCATTGGGTAGACAGAGGCCAGAGATACTGCAAACAACCTACAATGCACAGGACAGCTGCCCACAACGAACACATCAATGGTGCTGAGGCTGAGAAGCTCTGTTCTACATAAATACATTAAATGTGGTGATGCCAAGAGAATTCCCCCCTATTCATTCCTCCCTGTCTCTCATCATTTCCCCATGCTTAGTGAATTCTAGCGCCGCAACAAGAAGGGAATTCGGAGACTTGGGGGAACGCGTTTCTCTTTTCCATACTGCTTTCTCATTTGGCCGCCACGATTAGCACAGTAACTGACATGTAGTATGTTCACTGCAGGTGTCTTTTGAATACATACACAGATACATCGGCTATGAATGAATCAATCTGTGAACAAATCAGTTGATCTGTTCATTTTTCTTTTTGAGAGCTGAAAGTGCCTTTAGTGATCAAACTGTCTGCTGTCTCTTGTAACAGCTGAGGAAACTGAGGGTCAGAGAAATTAAAGCAAGTGATCAAATCTACCTAATTGGTGGAAGAAATGTTACTAGGACTCAGGTCTCCTAGGTCCTTATTTATTCATCTTTCCACTGTGCTCTTCTTTGATTGTAGATATCCCTCAGTGAGGAATATGATTTGAACAAATGACTAGATTTTCTCCTACACAAAATATTAGTACTGCCTGTACCACCCGATGCCAGACGCTCGGCCCGATCGGACTTAATATTTGTGACGTGTCCTAATTTTGCTCATTTTGGACAGTGCAGCATCCTCACACGCAGTAGCGAGCATTCAGTGAGTGAGTGCAACTAGCTAACTGCTGATTATTCATATTCCAAGGGGGGCTCTTCTGTATTCATCACACACACATAAAATATGAAGACATTAAAAATTTTGTTTCTTTGAAGAAAAAGAATGGTAAAAAGAAAAAGAAGTACTTGATTATGCAGCAGACCTATTGAAAATGCCAAGCTTTGGGCTTCCCTGGTGGCGCAGTGGTTAAGAATCCGCCTGCCGATGCGGGGGACAAGGGTTCAAGCCCTGGTCCGGGAAGTTCCCACGCGCGGCGGAGCAGTGAAGTCCGTGCGCCACAACTACCGAGCCTGCGCTCTAGAGCCCGCGAGCCACAACTACGGATGCCCGGGTGCCTAGAGCCCGTGCTCCGCAACAAGAGAAGCCACCGCAATGAGAAGCCCGCACACCACAATGAAGAGTAGTCCCCGCTCGCCGCAACTGGAGAAAGCCCGCCTGCAGCAGTGAAGACCCAACGCAGCCAAAAATAAATAAATAAAATAAATAAATAAATGAAAATGCCAAGCTTTGACTTTACTTGGTGAATTTTCAGTGAGCTAACAAGATTATTTTGTGATCAGAGCTATTGTGTGAAATGTGCTTCAGCCTATTCTTACAACAATCTCTTAAGAGGACAGCGCAGTATTTCATAAATACACTTTCACTGTTCTGCAGAGTAGAAGGTAGGTGGACTGAGTAAGTATCTTCATTTTGACAAAGAATCCACTACAGATTAGTGGCAAATAACTAATAGGCATAGAGCACTGACAGTATACACACAGCTTTTCAAAGATGAGGTTAAGAAAGAGGTTGCTAGTCTTAAAAGATACCGGAAATTGTTTTTTTTTTTAATTGGTCCTTCATCACAGTTTTTTTTTTTTGGGGGGGGGGTAAATTTATTTATTTATTTATTTATTTACTTTATTTTTGGCTGCGTTGCTGCGCAGGGGCTTTCTCTAGTTGCAGCGAGCGGGGGCTACTCTTCATTGCGGTGTGCGGGCTTCTCATTGCGGTGGCTTCTCTTGTTGCAGAGCACGGGCTCTAGGCGCATGGGCTTCAGTAGTTGTGGCCCGCGGGCTCTAGAGCACAGGCTCAGTAGTTGTGGCGCACGGGCTTAGTTGCTCCGCAGCATGTGGGATCTTCCCGGACCAGGACTCGAACCCATGTCCCCTGCATCGGCAGGCGGATTCTTAACCACTGCGCCACCAGGGAAGTCCCCTTCATCACAGTTTGAGAAGCATTGTTCTCTGGTGCCTACTTGTAACACAATATTTGAGAAATGCAATCTCTTCTAGTTTTCTATTTAGCTTTTTATACTCTCCCCTTGGAGGTAAGCTCTGCGATTTCAGGAGTAATGTCTAGTTTTTGTTTTTTTAATAGACTTCATTTTTTTAAACAGCAGTCTTAGAGTCACAGCAAAATTCAGCAGACGGGACAGAGGTTTCCCATATACTTGCTGTCCCACCCGTGCACAACATCCCCCGTCATCAACAGCCCCAACGAGATGGTACATTTGTTACCTACACTGACACGTCACCATCACCCAGAGTCTACACGAGGGTTCACGAGGGTCTACAGAGTTTACACGAGGGTTCACTCTTGGTGCTGTCATTCTACGAGTTTGGACAAATACATAATGACATGTATCCACCACTCTTGTATCAGACTCAATATAGTTTCACTGCTTTAAAAATCCTGTGCTCCACCTATTCATCCTTCCCCCGCCCCAGCCCTAATAGATATGAAAATAAAGATGCAATAACGGAAATAGTGTGGTGCTGGCAGCAGCAGAGTTGGATAGATCACCAGAACAAAATCAAATGTTTTGAAACAGGTCCAAATACTTATGAAAGCTTATGTACAACGATGACAGCAAAGTCCGGGGAAAAGGAAAGATTGTTTAATAAATGGACTGTGCCCATCGGCTAAAACTTACATTAAAGCTGACATCAAAATACCATTCAGATAGATTGATGATATTAACATAGAAATAAAAACCTCTAAACTACTAAAGGTACTAGATATATAGATTAATGATGATATCCTTTTGGAATTGGGAAAGATTTCTCAAATATACCATAGACAAGCTCCATAAAGGAACACATTTCTATCCTATTTTACTAAAAACTTACATGTGTTAAACATTATCAAAGTATAAGACAAATGACAAACTAGGAGACATGATTGTAAAGTATATGGCAAAATATTTGACAAATATGTGAAAAGCTCTTAAATATCAATAAGAAGGTCAAGCCTAATAAATAATATTTGCCCAATTAAAAAATAGGCAAAGGCTAAGAGCACACCTTTTACAAAATGAATATTATAAAGGGAAAAAAAACCATGAAAAAAGTTCAATTTCACTAGAACGCAAAGAAATGTAAATTAGCCAGTTCCATAATCCCTTTTCTGCAATTCCAAAATCCAAAAGCTCTGAAAATAGAAAAAAAAAATGGTTCTGTAGTGCAAACTAATTTTGTAGCAAAATCTGATGTGGGCTATTTATGGTCTATTTAATCCCACTGAACATAACTGTTAATACCTTATCCCCCAATGCATAGCTTACTAGGAATATTTTGTACTACACAGTGTATAACTTTATTACCTTTATAAAATATGAATTATAAAATAGATTTGGCTGTAATAGTTTGGATAAGGGACCTATACAGTCTTTATGGAAGAAAATATGGATTAAATGACTTTAAAATAATAAGGCAAGTATATAAAGGTATATAAACAAGAATGCCCACTGCAGCACTGGTTAATAATAGCAAAATTGGAAACAGCCTCAATGTCCCAAAATAAGGTATTATTTAAATATATTATGACATATAACTACAGTGGAATATTTTATAACCAGTAGATTATTATTCACTCAATTTACAGGATACAGTTAAGTTAAAAAGAGATACTAACCATAGTGTATATAATAGGCCCTCATTTAAAAAGATAAATTTACATGCATAATTTTTTTAAAATTTATTTTTGGCTGTGCTGGGTCTTCGTTTCTGTGCGAGGGTTTTTATCTAGTTGCAGCAAGCGGGGCCCACTCTTCATTGTGGTGCGCGGGCCTCTTACTATCGTGGCCTCTCTTGTTGCGGAGCACACGCTCCAGATGCGCAGGCTCAGTAGTTGTGGCTCACGGGCCTAGTTGCTCCGCGGCATGTGGGATCTTCCCAACCAGGGCTCGAACCCGTGTCCCCTGCATTGGCAGGCAGATTCTCAACCACTGCGCCACCAGGGAAGCCCCTACATGCATAAATTTTAATGGGAAAAACTTTGGATCAAAAGTGCTATCTCTGGGTGGACTGGATTTTAGGTAATTCTATTTTATTTAAAAAAATTTTTTTGATTATTAATTTCTATTTTTTATTTATTTTTGGCTGCATTGGGTCTTCGTTGCTGCATGCGGGCTTCCTCTAGTTGCAGTGGGCAGGAGCTACTCTTTTTGCAGTGTGCGGGCTTCTCATTGCGGTGGCTTCTCTTGTTGCAGAGCATGGGCTCTAAGTACGCGGGCTTCAGTAGTTGTGGCACATGGGCTTCAGTAGTTGTGGCTCGCAGGCTCTAGAGCACAGGCTCAGTAGTTGTGGCGCACAGGTTTAGTTGCTCCGCGGCATGTGGGATCTTCCCAGACCAGGGCTTGCACACATGTCCCCTGCGTTGGCAGGCAGATTCTTAACCACTGCACCACCAGGGAAGCCCTTAGGTGATTTTAAATGGTTATTTTTTCAGAGGTTTACAATACTAATTTTTTAAAAAAATGATCCTATATAACAAAAAGGAGAAAACGCTTTTCCTATATCAATTCATTTTTCACACCTAACAGTTTTGTGCAGTAGGATGGACAGTTCCCATTATAGTGAAAGGAGAAATGGATGCCTGCAGCAGCGGGGGCTTTTCTCAAGGCTATAGAACTTGTAAGTGACACAGCCTAAGTCTCCTGATTCCAAATCTAGGCCCTTTCCACTGCAAGGCCACTGGGTGCCAGGCCCCAGGGTACCACCTAGCACGCATTCAGCTGCCTAAGCTTTGATAACATTTGGTAATTTAACAAGTCACTCTTAATATCAATTCCTGAGAGTTCAGTATGTGGAAAGTACTGGGGGGGGGCGGTTCTTAGACATCGAAGCCACAGTTCTTGATTTCAAGAATCCTCCAATCCTTATCATAGGAGATTCCGATTTAGGAAACAGCAGCGGTCCACAACTTCACTAATAGGTAGTTTAGATCAGAGCATATTTTTTTTTCCATAGAAATATTATTACCCATGATGTTGAATCGACAAATGCACATTTTGGGAAGAACTAAATGGTACTATGAAACCACCTACAATGGATTTATAATAGATTTACTAGGCACTGCTTCCCAAAGTCCCATTTGGGACACACCCTGGGACGGAGGAGTCAGAGATTCCTCTTCCTATGGAGTTGTGGGATCAGATCAGGTCCTCCCCCAGCTCCAAGTCACGCGAGGGGCTTCCATGGCCAAGGGTAGTGGGAAGTAAGGGCCTGGGGGAAAGGGCTCTGGGGAGGGAGGCAGGAGTGGGGGAGATACGCCCACCGGTGATGCTGAGCACGGAGAGTAGAGGTGAAGCAGGAAAAGGTGACAGAGGGCAGCAGAGACTGGGGCGGGCGGGGCGGTGGAGACACAGGTGTGGCTGGAGAGTGATGCCAGGGAAGGTGAAGCAGGAGGACAGGAGGATGGGGAGAAGAGGAAGCGTGCAACTGGTGGTCTCCAACAGAGGGCATCTGAAGGTCGGGGCAGCCTCTGACAGACACCTCACCACTGGCACAATTTCCTGAGGGTGGATGTGGCCAATGGCCGGCGAGCCCAGCTGATGAGTAACCTCCAGGTTGGGCCCACCTGCCTCCTGCCACCGGCTAGAACCTGGAGGTGGTGGCACTGAATCACCTTGACGATGCCCTGGACCACCTGAGCCTGGATGTGCAGGCAGAAGAGGACTGGAGGCCTGTGACCGCAGCCGAACACATAGACTAACGGGTACCACACTTCACAAGACTAGTAAGGAACAAATAAGAATATAACTGATGAGGTTTCCTGAATGATAGAAGGATTGTCCTGATAACAAAATAGAATTTTTTTATTCTACTCTAAAAAGTCCTCCTCCTCCTTCCCTCCCCCTTCTTCCGGCCCCTGACCCTGCCCCCCAGAGTGACCAGCCAATTCTCCCTGTCCTGTTCACAGGAAAAAAGAAAAATAAGGATGTGACAATGGTAATAACCAAATGGGGCATCCGGTGTCAATGTCCTCTCATCCCGCATCTGACAGCACAAAACAAACCCGAACCATCTTCTGAACACAGATATTTTCCTGAGGTTTAAAAATTTGAAATTCAAATTTGTCCAGGTAAAAGCTCTGGGAGAGAAAGAGGAAGGAAACGTGTAGTGTCCCTAAGTCCCTCTGTCATGCTCTTGGGCTGCAAGAAGGAAAAGGCTGAACTCAGGCACCAACTTGCCCTCCTTGAAACAAAACCTACAGTATCTTGGAAAAATACGCCCGTCCCTAATTCTCAACATCTCCCAAGCTGACCACTCCGAGGGGAGTGAGCCCTGGTCAGGCTGCTGCTGGAACAAGCTCGTGATGCCTAAGAGACAGAGAAAGGCAGGGGCTGAAGTTCCTGGGTGTGGACCAGTGGACATGGGAGAATAGGACCAAGTGCTCTCCCTGGATCTTCACTGTGGACATTTGTGATTGGCTGGACGGAAGTGGGAGATTCCCTTTCTTACTTCTGTTCGTTTTTAAAAGTAACATCTCATCTTGTTCTAAAAAGAATGGAAAGCAATAAGCTATTTTGTTAGTCTGTGCCTCAGTTTACCTCTTAGGGAAATCAATGAGAAGAAGGAATAGCAAAATCTGACATTAATTAGAAGTCCTTTTTACATACGTTTCCTCCATTTTCATGACATGGTCTTGTGAGATATCCAAGGTGATACTCTCATCCATATTTTACAGGTAGGGAAACAGGCTCAGAGAGGTGAGGACATGCATCCAAGGTTGCACAGCTAATGGTGGTGGAGCGGGGACCGGACTCCAGTGCCACAGATACCAACTTGTGGGTTCTCTGCTGTAACATTCTCTTCCTTTCTGGGGTCTGGAGTCTGTTCTGAAAGCACACAGAGCACTTTGATCTCCTGTGTGGCAAGTTCTGTCCTGTAAGTAATTATTTTTAATTATGTCTGACTGGGTGAATTATACTGACATCTTTGTCAAGAACACTTTGGGTTCCCACTGAGTTCCTTGCAGCTGTTCTTTACTGCAGAGATGGGATGATTAAAAGGTACTATTCATCCCATGCTTCCCTAGGGCTCTCAAAAGACACTTGTACCCCAGTTGATCCCAACAATGAAGCTACACTTCTTGTCTTTGCAAACTCGGGTCAGGGAGGGCTGGAGGAACACTGCCTTTTTCTGGTTCCTCATCCACAGTGCCACCCTTCCCCACATTTCCTCCTCTGGGACTGCTGCAGTTCAGGGCTTCCTCCCTGGTGATGGCACAGGAATAAAAGCCAAGTGATGGAACAGGACATCTGGTCTCCAGGCAAAGAGGAAAGAAGAAGAGGAGGGGGGGGGGTTTCTTCCCTGCACCATCTCTCACACATCATCTCCAAGAGCAAAGAGAATGGAACCATGGCTCCCACCAGGATCTACCTTCAGTTCCTGCCTGAAACGCCCTTCATCTTGCTCACCTGCTTAGACTCTGAAGCAACAGTTGCTTCTCTAGGGTGTAGGTCCACTGTGCTATGCTCTGGCGTCCAACCTCTGGGGCTGCCATGACTGGGGATGGTTGACTTTGGGGCAGCAGGAGATGGATATGCACATCTAGCCCAACCTGTCTCCACTGATTCCAGGTATTTCCTTGCTGGGCTTTCGGTAAATTAAGGAAGCCAGGCTGGTTCTGATAGGAGGTAGAAGGCATTCTAACAGGAATGACCTCTTAGCAGAGAGAAAAGAAACATCTTATAAAAGCTGCTCCACTGGGAAACGTTAAAGTTCTGGGTTTCCAGTCTACAGTTGGCAGGACTGGCTTTGAAGGGAACATGGAATGGCTCTACAGAACCAAGGCTCCCCTCACTGGTTCCTTCTGCTTTCAGAAAATCTAGGCAGCACTAAAGCAGCTAGGAATTTCCTTGCTTAGCAGTAATGTCATGGTGATGTCACCGAGATGACACAGGTCCGGCATTACAGTTCTCTCCCCACAACTCTGGAGAGGCTAAGTTGGAGTCAGACTAAACCTCCTAGTTGAGGTTCTAGGCTGCCAACTTTTAACTCTATTTCCAAATGACTTGAAAAGGAAGTACTTTTAGATTATTTTTAGTAATTGAAAGTGACGTGGCTAAGTATCAAGTTATGGTTCTCTGGGACTGGGGAAGAAATATTAGTGAATTTAATCATGAGAGCCCCAGTCTCCTTTCTGTTGATCCAAATTATTTTGTCTTGCTATAACTTCAGGGCTCATCGGTGAATGAAAGTAACATGTTAGAACTCAGAGGAAGTTGAGTTTTCTAAATTTACATATATTGACCCTTTGTCAATTTGGCCTGACTTCTAAACCTTCACTAAGGTCATTTATTTCTACAAATAAATGATGACTAGGATAGAAGACTTCTATGACCCGCCACTAAAGACGCCTCTTTCTTGAATTCGAAATGAATTGTTGTTCCCTAGGTGTTTTTCATATTTTTAACAGGAGTGTTATGAGACGTCCTATTAAATAATCTTATTGACATAAAAATGCTCTCTCACTTTTCTAGTATTTCACCCGTCTGGTAACTCCATAAAAATGGAATTAGGTGAGTTTGGCACGAAGCTTAGTAAGTTTATGCTAAATCCTTCTGATTAACCTCCCTTTTTTTTTTTTTTTTTTTTTAACAACTAAACAGAAAATGTCCTGCTCTATTACAAGCCTATTTCTCTCTTTTAAATGAAGATCAGAAATTGCTAGTTAGGACTCTTTTTTCAATGATCCCTCTTATAATCCTAAAGATTTTAGTCTTTATCTTTAAAGATTTTAGTATGTATCTTTTACATACTAAAATCACCTCCAAGCCTTGTCTCTTCCATGCGAAGTAACAGCTTCTCTTCATTCTTTCCCCCAAAAGTATTTATATTCAAATTTCAAATGCTTCTCCCCCCCTGCTCTTTAAAGAGTATCTGATTTCTATACGAAATACTGAACTCAAGGGCATTTCTGTACAATTAAGTTTAAGTTCCAGGGAAGAAACTACACGTTTTCAACATGTTCCTGACTCCCCGTCAGAGAAAGCGGCTGGGGCCATGCAAGGGGACCACAGTTCTAACTGTGGCCAGCTCTTGGGTTTTCACTAAGAATGAACAGGCCAGGGCAAAGCTCGATGGGGTAAACGTGGGGAGATCTCTTCCTCTCTGTGGGTCTCAGCTTCTTCGTCTATAAGATGAGCGAGTAGAGATTCAGCTCCCTGCTCTGGGTCCCCAACACGCTACAGTGCATGACGGCTTCCCGGCTTGCTTGCTGTGCTCACCATTTTGCTGAGGCAAATGCGTTTACAGGCAGAAACCTGCCGTTCTGGAGAAATATCCTTGCATTCTGATATTATGGGAATAGCATATAAATGATCTGTTCAATAGTAACATTCATACAATAAATACTCATGGAGCATGGATGATAGGTACTTCATCTGCAAAATACTTACATTTTAGTGAAGGCAATAAAACATGAATACAACAGCCCTGATAGAAACCATGGGGATCAATAACCTGGCATCTCTAACTTCAGGGTTAACAGCTCTCACTCTAAGACAAGCGCAGCATTTGAGTGTAATTCAACAACAGGATTGTCTGGTGTGCTGTCCTACCCATTTTTAGACGTTCGATTGTAGCACATAAGGGCATATATGAGAAAGTTGCCATAGGGTCCAGCAATCCCACTCCTGGGCATATACCCAGATGAAACTATACTTTGAAAAGATACATGCACCACTATGTTCACAGCAGCACTGTTTACAATAGCCAAGATGTGGAAGCAACCTAAATGTCCATCAACAGATGAATGGATAAAGAAGATGTGGTACATATACACATACAATGGAATATTACTCAGCCATCAAAAAGAATGAAATTAGGCCATTTGCAGCAACACGGACCTAGAGATTATCATACTAAGTGAAGTAAGTCAAAAAGAGAAAGACAAATACTATATGATATCACTTATATGTGGAATCTAAAATACAATACAAATCAACATATCTACAAAACAAAAACGGACTCCCAGCTATAGAGAACAGACTGTGGTTCCCAAGGGGGAGGACAGGTAGGGGAGGGAAGGGATGGGAGTTTGGGAGGCAAACTATTGTAAATAGGATGGATAAACAGCAAGGTCTTACTATATAGCACAGGGAACTATATTCAATATCCAGTGATAAACCATAATGGAAAAGAACATGAAAAAGAACATATATATATATATATATATATATGTATATATATGTATATATATATGTGTGTGTATATACATGTATATATATGTGTGTATATATATGTATAACAGAGTCGCTTTGCTGTACAGAGGAAATTAACACATTGTAAATCAACTATACTTCAATAAAATTTTTTTAAAAAGAGAAAGAAGATCAGCTTAACGTTGAAGCATTTGATGTTACAAGGTCACTTGCCTGCTTTGTGCTTCAAAGTGCTTATCTAAAAAGAATGGAGGTAATAAAGGCTACCTACATCATAGCTTCCTTAGGTATTCCTAGGAATACACTGGAAAAAAGTATAACCCACAGGTGTAAGGTATTCAAAGTCAAGTTCACATTCTTTTCATTGTTTTTGCCAAGTACAATAAAATAAAAATGTTTTAAGGTTTCTTTTTTTTTTTTTGCTTGCGTGCAGAAGGTCCCAAAGTTAGTGGGAAACCCATTGCCAACATGTCCTTTCCGTATGCAGAGCTCCTTCTGCGGGGCTCTAAGAAAAGTCCCAGGTTAGGATGTCAGCTCTTCTCCCCAGGAGAGCACAGCCCTTTAAACGCCTGGCAGGGAGGCAGCCAGCTCCTGCCACAGTCCTTTGAAAGTTGCTCCTTCAATATAGCAGTGCCCGGGTTTCTGTGTGCTCAGTAACTGGTGTGCACACATCCTGCTGTGTTTAGTTTTAAAAAGAAAAGAGGAAAAAGTCACACAGGTGGAGCCCAGGCATCTAAAACTCCTGCCAGCCTGGCATGTGCTTCCCTGCTCTGCTTTCTTTCTATCCCCAAACGGAGGAGTAAAACCACATGGGGAAGGGTGGTGCTGGGAAAAGGTGAGAGAGGAAAAAGTAAGAACTAGGTCTGTCGTGACTAAACTCACCAAGTTCATTCTCGGAATAAGACTGCATGCATCATTTTAAAGGCAAAAGCAACTTCTGTCACTCTTAACTATTAGAGAGAAACTAACCGCTGTTTTGTGGTTACATAAGAAAAGCAAACACACACCTCCAGACACTGAAAACACTGTCATTGATGATGAAATAAACTCACTCCTAACGGAGAAGGTGTCTGACAAGGCCACCCTCTGGCCGGTGGGGCTGTTCTCCAGAGAAAACCACGCCTGTGTTGGAACGAAGACCAGCCTGGCCAAATCTGGGAAGCGCCGTACCCTTTCCTCTCATGGCCCTCCTGTCCTTTATTCTTTCTTTCTTTTTTTTTTTTGGAGTTGACTTACAATGTTGTGTTAGTTTCAGGTGTAAAGCAAAGTGAATCAGTTATACATATATACACTCTTTTTTAGATGATTGTCCAATATAGGTCATTACAGAGTGCTGAGTAGAGTTCCCTGTGCTATACAGTAGGTCCTTATTAGTTATCTTCAAGGGCATCCTTCCTGGTTGAGACGACAGACCTTGTTTGTCTTATGCTTTGTGTAGGCAGCTGTCAAGACTGGAAACCAGAGTGCCAATCCGCCCCATTATGGGAAGGGGAAAAGTCATCTCTAGCCCCATAATGCTAAGAGGGTTACCATTTTTTCAGGTGGTTTGCATGTAGCTTCAAAGCAAGTTTCCATTTTTCCCTTAAGTGAGTAAAATTGATTTTACCATTTATTACTTTATCTTCCTACAGTGAACCAAACACCTCATTAATACAGTCTGTCCCTCATCCCTGACTAATTTGGGATGTGTGTAAAACTCCACAAGGAAGTGAGAGATTGAAATTTACCTTTGGGAAACACATTTTGGTGAATGTTTGCTGTATGTCGAGACTATTTTAAGTCTTAAATGGGTGTGTTTAAGTGTGTGACAGATTTTTACAATGGAAATATGAGTTAGACATATTAGGATTAGTTACTATTGATTGAGCACCTACTGTGTGCTAGACTGAGTGCTTTACACTCATCTAAAAGAATGCCCACGGCAGCTCTGCAAGGTAGAAATTGTCATCCCTACTTTACAGATGAAGAAACTGGGCAAAAAGGTTAAACAACTCACACAAGGATTTGCAGCGAAAAAGGAAAAGAGCCAGGATTCAGCATCTGAGTGCCCTTCCCACTATACCAGGCAGTCAGAGTTTCTAGTTTTAAAGGTGAATGCCCTCAGACAACCTAATTTTAACTATTTAAATTATTTTCCATACCCCCCAATTAATCAAATGTAATTAAAACTATTTATTTTGACATTTCACTACTTCACATTTTCCTTTCAATTAGAAGTACAAAGGAGTCACAATGTCTGTATATCTCAGAAGAAATGCAAGACAGCAAATGTCAGTATCAGATTAATTTCTATTTTTTATCATCATGTGCAGGACAGATCTAAAGATCTGAGGCACTTCTGTGCCCCCTACCTGCCTCACCCATGGCCAGAGCACCTAGCACTGCGTATCTCTCTCCAAAGCAACTGCTGCCTAATTGCTAACCTACTCTGTCCTTCAGGAAGGTCCTTTGTAACCGTTAAGGATGAGATCCTGGGGAAAAAAAGGAAGAATATATTTGTTTGCATAATACTATGTTTCACCTTTTATTTTTAGACAGACTCCCAAGTCTGCAAGTCCTACAAATTATTTTGCTCTCTGGGTTCAGTGTAGCATAAAGAATGCATCCGTTTATTTTCCAATCAATTATGGGGTTGGCCTCCCTGAACCATCTTGTGTTTGTTTCTAAAACATGCAGAAGTCTGTTCTGTAACACAGATGACACGTTTACTTTCAGAAAATTGGGAGAGTTATATTATTTCAGGTGCCTAATAAAATATTCACAAACTTTTACCATTTATCTAATTTCTCTTGAGACAATAAAATAAATAGACATTTTCTATGTAATAAACTTATACTCATGGCTTTCTCTGTCTAGATAGGCAAGATTCTTTTAAGAAAATGAAGGATTTCAAAAAACTTGAGATTTCTCCCTGAGTATACTTCTCTTATGAATTGGGGGTAGAGTCATTAATTCATATTAAAGAAAAAAGAAATTCTCAGAACAAACAATTTATGTATTAAAGTTACCCTTTGGGGAGAGCTTCGGAGAGAGAGAGGTTTGGAGAAAACAGTGGGGGAAAAATAATCTGAAAGAAGTTAAACTGTTTGTCATAGTTGCAGTTTTGAGTTGAATTCCTGCATCTATTTGACATCTATTCCAGAAAATTTGTGGATGGCTAGATGTTTCCAAGGAAATCAACCCCACTCAAGGTTCTTCTTCAGATTTGCCTCTTTAATGACCCAATCATACAGTCAACTTAAGTACCAATTTGCCCATCTAATCATGCAACGACTACAGAATACACTGGTAACAGCAAGGAGTGACAGTATAATTAACTCCACACTGATTAACTTTTATTGATTCAGGCAAAGGAGGATACAAATTAAGATAACTGGAAACTGGGTCCTGACTTGTGATTTGATGCTTTCAGCTTGTCCTCAATACCTGCATTTATCAGACAACTGTTCAACATTCTCTCTTACATAAGAGAGATCCAATCCCACAAACGTATTACATCAGCTTTGTTTTTCTGAGTGACAGGTCTGCTATTATTTTCCTCACGTTATTGATTTATAGGTGGCAGGGACTGTGGGGAGAGCAGCAGGAAAGGGTGAGACAATCACTATTACAATGCTGGGAGCAGATCTCTAACTTACTATGTAAGGAGATTTTCTAATTCAAGCAAACATGATAATCATTACTGCGCTCTCACTCATGTGTCACACAAGGAACCAGGAAAATGAGAAAGGCATATTTCTTGTACCTGGTCCTCAATGAAATTTATAATTTAGCAAGGGGGTCTTCCCTGGTGGCACAGTGGTTAAGAGTCCACCTGCCAACGCAGAGGACACAGGTTCAATCCCTGGTCCAGGAGGATCCCGCGTGCCACGGAGCACCTAAGCCCACAACTACTGAGCCTGCGAGCCACAGTTACTGAGCCCGCGTGCTGCAACTACTGAAGCCCGCACGCCTAGAGTCCGTGCTTCGCCACAAGAGAAGCCACCACAATGAGAAGCCCGTGCACCACAATGAAGAGTAGCCCCCGCTCACCGCAACTAGAGAAAGCCCATGCGCAGCAACGAAGACCCAACGCAGCCAAAAATTTAAAAATTATATTAAAAAAAAATTTAGCAAAGGAAGAGAAGGAAACGAATATATATCATGGGCCGAAGCACTGTGCAAGGCACTGGCCATCATTTTTCATGTTCTTGTTAAATCCCCCCATCAACCTTTGAAGAATGGGCTACTGATCCCATTTTACAGAGGAGACAACTGAAGTCTAAAAAGATTAAAGTAGAATATTATTCAACCCCACGTTATAGCATATGTCAGAATATCCTTCCTTTTTTATTGAAGCATTTCCTTCCTTTTTAAGGCTGAATAATACTCCATTTTTTGTACATGCCACATTACGTTTATCCATTCATCCGTCAGTGGATATTTGGGTTGTTTCCACCTATTGGCTATTGTGAATAATGCTGCTATGAACACAGGTGTGCAAATATCTTCTTGAGATGCTGCTTTCAATTCTTTTGGATGAATACCCACAAGGGGGACTATTGGATCATACAGTAACTCTATTCTTAATTTTTTTGAGGCCCTGCCATACTGTTTTCCATAGTGGCTGTACCATTTTGCACTCCCAACAACAGTGTAGAAGGGTTCCAGTTTCTCCACATCTTCACCAAAACTTGTTATTTTGTGTTTTTGATAGCAGCCATCCTAATGGGTGTGAGGTGATATCTCACTGTGGTATTAGTTTGCGATGATGTTGAGCATCTTTTCATATACTCCTTGGCCATTTGTGTATCATCCTTGGAAAAATGTCTATTCAAGTCCTTTGTCCATTTTTTAAGTTGGACTCTTTTTTGTTGTTGAGTTGTATATAGCTACTAGTTTTTAAATTGTATTATAAAACATTTCAGGCATACAAAATATAAAAAATAACTTGATGAACACCCTATACCTAGAATCCAACCTAAAATAGAAAATCTAACTGATATATTTGAAGTTTCCAATGTCCTTCTCTGGATTGAATTCCCTTTCATACTTTCACTACCCACCAAGAGAACTACTATCCAGACTCTGGAATTTATTATTTCCACCATTTTTTATACATGTAACAAATATCTGTATATCTATATCTATTCTAATATAGCATATTTTACTGGCTTTAAAACTCAATATAAATTGTTGTTTATAATACTCTTCTGCAGCTCCATTTATCAGGTTTGTGAGATTCATTCTTCTTGATACATGTAATCTCAATTTATTCATTTTCATTGCTCTATAGCTGTAGCTCTCAAAGTTTTGGTCTTAGGATTCCTTTACCTTCTTAAAAAAATCACTGAGGATGCCGAAGAGGTTTAAGTGGATTAATCAATATTTGCCATATCAGAAAATAACAATGAGAAGATTTTTAAACACATATATTAATTTTAGATAATAAAAACCCATTACATATAACATGTTAGCATAAGCAACATATTTTACGATTAAATAATATTTTTCAATGCAAAAAAGCAATGAGAAAAGTGGCACTGTTTTACATTTTTGCAAATCTTTTTAAGGTCTGGCTTAATAGAAGACATTTGGCCTATTATACCTATTTATGCATTTAGTCTGTTGCTATCGTAACACACAGCCTCTGGAAAACTCAGAGAATGAGAGTGAAAATGTGAAAAAGGTCTTAGTCATGCTGTGAAATAAGTTTTGACCTGGGAACACCCTCAAAGTCTACACGATCTCTAGGGGTCTCTGGACCACACTTTGAGAATCATTGCTCCTTAGAATTTCATTGAAATAAATATATTACAATTTTTTTATCTGTTCTTCTGTCAATGCTCTTTTTCTTTTTGCTTTTATTAATCATACAGTTATGAACATTCTTGCAGATATCTCCTCGGGTACATGTTTCTACAGAATATGCGCAAAGTAGTAGAACTGCAGGGTTTTGGTGTATACACATCTTCAACTACAGTAGTTATTGTCAAATTGCTCTCTAAAATTCAAAATCTGTAAATGTGTCACTAGTCTTCAGCACCTAAAACTTTAATCAAGGTTATCTCTGGGAGGCAGGAAATGTGATGATTTTTTACAACTTGCAATATAACTAGTAGTATGGAATTGTATCTTATATCTGGAGGAAGGTCTCCAGAACAAAAAGGTGCTTGTTAGCAACAGAAATAGCAAAAACAAAAAAACCAGCCTCAAAAACAAACTCTGGCAGAGCTCATTCAAGTAATTCTAGGGAAGAAACACACCCATCTTTCTCTCCATCCTTTTCAACGCCCAATTCAACCATCTGCTGTTGAATTCAGCTGTGTGACCTTAGGCCAAGTTATATCACCTCCCTGGGTCCAATGTCCTCATGTGTAAAATGGTGATATTTCATGATTCTATGGATTAAAACACATTAACTTCAAGAAGATGATAGCGTCCCTGGGATACATGACTCACACACAAAGCAACAAAGGCCAGTAGGTGAAGTCCACACAGTTTCCAAAGGAACTGCAAAGGCCAACAAAGGCCAGTAGGTGAAGTCCCCACAGATTTCTGAAGAGAGAAAACTCCACAGTGGCGGCTTTAGGAGAGAAATGGGGCTCAGAGCTGGGAATTAAAGGGCTGGAATTGGAATGAGGGGAGGTAAGACTGGGGTAGGCACACATATGAAAATAGTTCCCCTTTCTGACAGCTTGGTCAGTGATATTTAGAGTGGCGGTGGCTAGATTCAGGGCCCGGGGAAATGCTGTGGCTGATGACATTTCTCTTGAGAGCCCTAAATTTAGAAGGAACCTGGTGAGGCCACGTCCACTATGTGACTTTGCTTCTCCTGCAGATGTGGCTCTGCCTCCCCTCCTCCACCAGCAAGCTTCCCGTCTCCACCTTCCATCAGCTGCTCTACCCTCCACCCTTTGGCTTCTGCCGCCCACCACTCTGCTGACCTTGCTCTCCCAAAGGGCAACAATGATGTCAATTTCCAGATCCACCAGCTCATCCTTGGTCTTCTTCCGCAATACTAAACAGCACTGCTGTCTCCCCTCCTTCCCTCCTTCTGTCCTTCCAACTCTTTGGTCACTCTTCAGGCTACTCTTGGTTCAGCTTCCTTTACCTAGACTTCTGAAATATGTCCAGGTTTTGACTTGACTCCTTTCTGGCTTATCTCTCCCACGTTGATGGCTTCACTGATTCTCTACTTAGTGGTAACTTCAAAAAGGACATTTCTTCTTAAACTACACTTGCACGCCCTTCAGTCCTATACTTTTAACTACATACTGGACACCTCCACCAGCTCAAGCACAGCCAAAATAAATACTGATTCTACCTTTTCTTCAATGCCCAAGACTCCTCTCTCTCCTCTCTTGATCAATGGAATTACCATCTACTGAATCTTCCAACCTGGAAATATTGGAATTAACTGTGAGTACTCTTCTTTTCATCTCTTACATCCAACTGTGCAACAAGACCTACCAATTTCATCTGGTTATTTCTTTTGTATTTGATCCCTACTCTTTAATCTTTTAGCTTGAGAACTTCAGACATTTTCCTTAGGTTATTACAGTAGATGCCTAATTAGTACCAACCCCTTGTCTTCGCATGCTGTCTATTCCTCCTCCACCTTAGCCATAAGATCTGCCTTTCCAAATCTCTTCCATGTTGAAAATCATGAAACACCTTCTCTTTGCCTAAAGTATAAAGTCCAGATTCAGAAGCCACACAATTTCTTCATTACGGACAAACTTCCAAACTTTAAGGAAATTCAACTTTGGCTAAAGATATCGATTAAACAAGACATTTAAAAGTATTTTGGTTTCTTAAAAATGTGTTCTTCTAAATAGTTCTGAATTTGTTTCAAAGAACCTTCAGCAAAGCAAATCTTCCCTCACACAACTAGTAAGATGAAAACAGACATATAATGTGAGTTAAAAAAAAAAAAAAAAGCTTAGTAAACACAGGGAGGGGATATATGCAGAAACCCACAGCTGATTTAATTTGCAAAACCACAGCTTTAGCTCAACTAAAGTAAAGATGACTTAGATAAAATACAACCAGAAAACTGAGATAAAAGATACGGGGTAAATAAGTTAAGCTGATGATTTAGCAAGCAAATGTCATGGATGTATAGCATGAAAGTCTGAGAAAGCACTTTGGACAAGAAAGCTGATGGATTGACTCCAGGGAGCCCCTGGGAGCATAAAGTTCTGAGGGGACTCCCTGCCTGCTGGAAGAGCATCATTTCCCAGACCACGTCCCTTCGCTTGTGAGGATATGGTCACTTAGTTTCAGGAGGAGAAAGAAGATTTTTTAGGTTGAAGTGGAATTTTGAGATTGGCGTGGGAGACCATTGGTATTTCTTAAGGCTGTTTTGGAGCCAGAGTTATATAGTGGAAGTCCCGAGGGCTTCCGTGTGGTCTTGACTCCACCACCAACCAGCTGCGACACCCTGAATAGCTCATCTGAGCCCCAGTTTCCTCGCCTTTAAAATGACGGGGTCCAGAAAGAAAAACTCATATTTGTACTTGCTAAAATTCTATACTTCACTATTTTTATCTCAATATTATTAAGATCAGAAAATGCTAAGAGACAGTGTTTATCCTTAGGATGAAACAACAGGGGAAAGACTATTTAAAAATTGACTAATGGTATTCCTTTTTCAGTAAAACATTTAGACAGTACCAAGTGCATTCTCAAGCACAGCGAGGCATGTTTCCTCGGATGTGGCATGTGTGGAGGTTAAAAGGAGGAAAGGGAGTGACAGCTTGGGGGCCTGGGCTGCAGGGGTGGGAAGTAATTAGATAGCCCTTTAGTTTCCTTCTACTCATTTGCCCACCTGCTGAAACTGCAGCAAGAAGCAATAAAAAGTTGTGGATTTTTTTTTTAAAGGTACAGACCCTCAGTACTCATCAGAATCGTAACAGTCAGATTCCATATATCTATTTAGACAACAAATATAACGACCACCTACGAAGTCCCAGGCATTTACCAGTAAAGAAACCCAGCGGTGACAAAGGAGCCAGTGATGACAAAGGGCCTCACGGAGGAACAAAGAAGACAAGGGTTATGTATCCCTTGGGACCAGGGAGGGACAGAACATGCTTTTTCCATATCTCCTGACGACTTGTCTGCACCCTGCTTTTTTTACTTTTTTTTCTAACCATGATTTTTTTTTTCCTAACCATGATTTTATGGCAGTGAGTGCCTATCAGATGTTTTTCCTCTCCCTCCCTCTCCACAGAAAAAAAGCACTTAGTAATCTAAGAACAGGCCAGGTTCCAGAAACTCGTCTCTTTAGTTCTTCACTCTCTTTACTGTAATTTCACAGCACTGCCATGATCTAAATTATCTTATTTACATACTGTTTATTTTTTATCTTACTCCTGCGTGAGGGCTGAGACCTTGGCCCTCTTTTCTCTGCTGTATTCCCAACACCTGGATCAATCGCTGATAATGATCAGTGAAGGGCTTGATCAATTAACACGTGTGGACTGAATAAATCCCCGCCCGCTCCATCTTGTAAAAGTTCCCATTTTCTCTAAGTTACTGATTAAGCCACTCTAACGTGTGAAGGAAATCTCAGCAGTACTTGCATTTTTAAGAGGATCTGTGTTTCTTAAACTTCTATTTGGCAGAATTTGAGGTACTGGAATAAAGTGAAGTGAGGACTGTCGGGCGGGGCGGTGAGTACTGGAGGGTATTTTGACATCAGGTGGGAAGTAGCATTCCAAAGGCAGTCACCCTTTGATTTGCTGGGACGTCTTCCAAGAAAAAACAAATTCCTCTGTATTGGTCACAGCTTCCTCCCTCCCTCTATGGCCAAACCCATAAATCCTCTAAAAGTGCTGCCTGGGGAGGGCTGCACGGCAGGGGTCCACGAAGGTCAGAAGGATAAGGTTAAAACAGAAGCCGCAGAAAGCATAGATACGCTATATTTCTGCCCCCAAGACGATGCATCATGGGTGTTATGTGCCTCGGTGGCTACTATAATTTTCCTACTTATTTATTTTCAGGACTAATATTTATATTCAACCTCTGAAAACTGCCCATTTGCTCAAATGTGAAATATCTATGATATTTCTAGTTGTTATTTTGCAAACCAACCAGAAAAATAATAAAGTACAGAGTTCTTGAGACTTTAAAAAATTATTCTTTGGAAAATATTGGCAAAAGAAATGTTTTCTTGAATAAGGATATCACTTTGAACTTTTTGGAATCTTGTGCTTCAGAAGCTTGTCAAATAACAACAATTAATAAGCAATAGACATAAAAGGGATCAGAAAATTAATTTGAATCTTACCAGTGATTTCATAGATATACTGACTAAAGAGCAAATTACAAAGTTACCTCAGGTATATACTGAGAAACAATTTAAGTATATCTCACAGCATAAGAACATGTCATTCTTCTCATTTCCAGAACTGCCTTACAAAGTCAAAGTTCAAACTTCAAAGTTATCACCAAAGAAGGTTAATCTGGCTGCATTTCGCACTCATTTTTAATTAAACACACTTTCTTCTGCACAGCTCTTTGCAAATTACGGCTGTGTGTATATGTGTGTATGTGTATGTGTGTGTGTGTGTGTGTGTGTGTGTGTGTGTGTGTGTGTGTGTGTGTGTGTCCAGAGCTGATAGAACTTGCCATTTTAAAATGTGTCCCAAACCTTAATTGAGATACACAGAGGGAAAGAAGTCTCAAAACTCATTTCTTAGAATTAATACCACTGTCAGGTAGTATTTTTAAAAAATGAGTCAGTAGATACAGTATATTGCCATATTCAGCCTAAGCCAAGTAGAGCATTAGGAAGATGGACTACGGCATCAAACTGCCTACATTCAAATCCCAGCTCTGCAGTTTAGCAGCTCGGTGACTTTGAACAGGCTGTTTAACTGGTTTCCTCACCTGTAAAATGGGGACAATCACAGGACCCACCTCAAGTGAGTTAATAGATGTAAACAGATCAGAGCAGCTCTTGGATGCAGAAAAAGCTCAATCCAAGTTAGTTATAAGTATTAGTACTGAGTTTATACACTCAACAGAGTCAAAGGAAGGATGGTCATATTTTCTTCTTCCACCACTTAGCAGAAAACATATTTTCTCACGACGATTACTTCCTTTAGGGTTGTTTTGTCAAAAGGCGGCTCCTGCTCTTTCAAGGTGGGTCTTCCTCGCTGGGGATTAGCTACATCCTCCCTCCCCTGAGTCACACCACTTCCCCTGAACCTTGTCACCAGCGTCAAGTACAACAGTTTCACTTTGACGTTATTCAGTCAATTTGGCTCAGGAGGAAAGCTATTCAGCCAAGCGAAATAAGCACCACCGCAGACTGAGGAGTGATGGTCCCACAGGTTTTCCTGGAAGCAGCAACTCTTCTTCCCTTTGCCCAACTTCTCTCCCGCCCTCTTGGTCGGGCAGGCACCTGTTGAGAAGGTGTGCAGAGGAGTTAGGTTGTGTACTGTTTGGCATCGGGGTGCCCCGCCTTTTAACTGCACGTCCGGGATGCCCCGACGGGGCGCGGTTCCCGCATCTCTGTGGATGCACATGGCTGGGTCCGATGTCAGCCTTCTGTTTCTTCCTTCTTACCCATGACACTACGCTCTCATTGAATACTCTGTTTCAGCTCGTCTCTCGTCCTCTGTGTGTCTAGCGTGTTCCCTTTCTCTCTCTGCACGTTGGCGGTTCTGCATCCACCTCCGGTTCCGTTGCTCGGCTCACTCTTCACGGCTCTGACCTCCTTCTCACACCGCCTTCTTCCTGTTTGGGGTTTTCTGGTCTTCCCTCCAGGCACCCCGCCACTCTACCCTGTGCGTAGACTACGCTGACTTTAATGCCTGAGCGCTTGCTCTGTGGGGGACAAGGCCAGGGCTGGACTGGAGAGAGAGACTCGGATCCCTGCACTCCCCCGGGGGGAAGGATGCTTTAATACAGCAGGGGGTGGAGGAGCCTTCGCAGAGGCAGTGATGTCTGAGGGGTCAGCCAAGTGAGGATGCGATGGGAAGAAGCGCATCCCAGGCACGTGGTCCCACGTGGAGCTGTGCTAACCAAGAGGCGGTTGAAGAACGACTGGTGCTCGGGGCCTTGTGAGAGCGAGGCTGAGAGGCAGGCAGGGGACAGACACGGAAGGACCTGGGGCAAGCCATGTGAAGGGTCTGGATCTTATTTTGTAGGTGACACAGAGCAAGGCGGAGAATGGCAATCAGATTTTTGTTTTCGTCGGGCCCTTCTGTCAGGAGAGTGAAGAGGTTCCATCTCAGAAAATAAACGTGAGGCCACTTCTATGAAATGTTATCCTAACAGCCTAAATATTTGTGCTAGACTGTGTTTCCAAAGATGGCTGCAAGAGCACCTCCCATTCCAAAGCTATTCCGCAATGCCACTTGGCTAGACCCCTCCCCGTGATCTTGGCTGGCCTGGGACTTGCTTGGACCAGTAGAACTTCCGTGATGCTCTGTGTCTTCTCAGTGTGGCCCTTAAGAGATGCGAGCCTTTGTGTGTTGGGAACACTCACTCTGAGGATCTAATTACCATGAAAGGAAGCCCAAGGTAGCCGCACAGAGAGAGAGAGAGAGAGGCAGCGTGATGTCCCGGTCTTCGAGCCATACCTACCAAGTGCCATATAAGATATGAGTGGTCCCATCTCAGATCTGTGCATAACCTCACGAGAGACGCCAGGTGAATCCATCAGGAGCAGAACCAGCCCACATTCCTGAGCCACAGAATCACGAGCAAATAAAACGGTGTTGTTTTAAGCCACTAAGTGTCGGGGAAGTCTGTTACACAGTGACTGATATCCAAAGCAATATTCTAGGTCAAATAAATAGTACACCACAGCCTTGACAAGTTCAGGACAGTCACATTGGTCCACTGTCAACATGTGCTAAGTTGTACTTCACTTAATTACTTATCACCAACTCTTAATTTCAAGCCTATGTCACACTTAACTGATGAGTGTTCAAGCTTTTAAAAAAAATGGTCCTTAGAAAATGTAATCCTCTGATTCCATCTTGCAAAAAGGCTAAGAAAATGCAGTGTGTGGATTAAAATTCCCTGGAATTCAGTCTGAACTTTCCTAATGGTAGTTTTTAGACAAATATCCAAACAAATATGTGTCTCACTTTTTGGACCTGCAGAATGTTTGTTGGTTCTTTATAATTTGCTTTCTTAGCTATATTGCTAAATGTCTTGAGATAGACCAGTACTTGAATAAATGGTGTGATCTCTCTCTGGGTCTAGATATTTAGACCTAGAGGTCTAGACTATTTTTCCATGAGAAAATATCTACGATATTTTTTCAGGAGAAAACTGATTTTGTATATTTAAAGGAAGATATATTTTCTCTGTTCTGAATACCTCTAGTCTGTTCTCAAAAGACAAAGGCTTGCCCTTGTTTCTTTCATTTCAACTGAAATAATAAAACTCAAAAATGATGTTATGTGATGACATTTCTCTCTACCAGCTCCACCTGTGGGAAACTGTTAACGGATAACTTTGCCTTCATTAATTTCTAAAATTATGTGCTAGTTTATGCTCAGCAATATTAATTTGGGGTCAAGTAAGTTGCATTTTATTTTAATAAGTAATGCAAAGCCTTTCCTACTGCTCATGTGGCTTTCTTTCTTTCCTAAAGCACTTTTCATCAAAGTTCCCAAGTGCACTATAAATAATAACAAATCTCAATGCCCAGGAACTAGGAAAGAATCCCTGTTGTAAAATCCTTCTTTTTATTGGAATGGAGGAAGGTTAAAGTATTTTGTGCTGAACCTTTGGCAAATATTCAGGCTGCCTCTGCTCCAGAACTTGGAATTATGCATTCTATTTCTCCCTGAATTATTTCAACATTAAAAGGATTTTTACAAAACTATCTAGGACTGGCTCAGCTGCATGTAAGATTACTCTGATGAGAGAGTTTATTTATGGCTACTGTGAATATCACTCCATCTGTACAGCCTAAATATGTCCTTAAAAATACATGCTAATTTATTTTTCTTTTCCAATGACTGATGCAGAAGAATGAAAACAGTTCCCATTCTTAGAGGGGAGAAGATGCTATCTGGCTGCTATTCCTCACGATCCTATCTTCCAGAAACAAAGTCCACTGAGGAAATCAAGTTGTTCTTTTTGGAGAATCGGTGTTTTGAGAAAACCTGGTTGTTATTAGATTTCTTGTGCTACTGTCATCACTGACACGGTAGAAGAAAAAATGTGTTGTTATCATGTGAAGTTTTAATTTGCAAAGTCTAAACAACAGTGGAATGATTTCAGTGTTTGGGTGACTGCACTCCCATTTACTGGTGAAGGGTTACACTACTGGTTATATTCTCTATTCTACACCCGTGCTTACGAGAGGGCTAACTACAGACTGGGAGCCATGAAATGTATGCACTACTGCACCACGGCAGGTGCTTGGGTGAAATCCTGGTGTGACTAGAATGTGTAGATATCAAAAGAACCCCCCGCCCCCCAAACAGCTACAAAATATTAGGATCAGGAGGGATCCTACAGACTCCTCATCCGACTCACTCATCTTATGGTCAATATGACAAAGCAGGAATGAGAACATGGGTCTCCTAGCCCCCATT
Organism: Balaenoptera acutorostrata; assembly: GCF_949987535.1. Classification (NCBI taxonomy): domain Eukaryota; kingdom Metazoa; phylum Chordata; class Mammalia; order Artiodactyla; family Balaenopteridae; genus Balaenoptera; species Balaenoptera acutorostrata. The sequence continues at coordinate 25,343,410 of NC_080066.1, read as the reverse complement.
TCTGTGACTTTTCCATCTGCCTTCACTGTTGGATGGCTCGGGAAGACTGGCAAGGCCATGGAAAAGCTGGACAAAGGCAGGGGGAAGGATGCCGCAAGATCCTCCAGTCTCTGCTACTGAAAAAGACAATCTAATCTGGATTAATACCCTTGTGTGCCAACTCCCATATGTCTTCATTTATTGCAAGGGACCTGGAAAGCAAGGTGGAGGGACTGGCACAATGGAACTGGGCAGGGGAGGGGAGGAAGGCAAACAGGTGACAGGGTATAGAGTCTGGCCAAACAGACGTCAATGCACCAAACTGTAACGATGTACTTGGCCCTATGCACCACTTCTCAGCCAGACCCTTAACATTCACCTTAAGCAGACAGGCCAGCATTGCAGGGCTTAGGGCTCTTAGCACTGATGATTAGGCCCTGAAAAATGTGACATTCAAAGTCAGAATCCTTCTTGTTAGCGATGAGGGAAAAATAGAATCTATTCCCAGACTAGGAGAGGTTTCATGAGCTTCCTCAAGTCAAGATGCGGTCTGAGCTCTGTGCCGAGAGTTTAAGAAAGAGAAGGAAATAGAAGACCTGGAATAGATGAGCTTCCTCAGGAAATACTAATTGAATTAGAATATCATCACTGAGCTCTGCTTATGAGCTAGACAGAATCTCAAGTCCCCAGAGACATGAGAAAGCATAAGAGGGAGGGTAACACATTACAAGCTACACAGAAAAGGTACAACACACAAAGACACTTTCTTGGGTAACTGCCAAAGGGCTCTGGTTGAGAAGAGGCTCCACGAACAAGGTGAGGAATGCACTTAGGGGGACACCTGCTTTTCTTATTTCCCAAAGGAAAGCAGGAGACACGGGATGGAGAAGCCATTAGGCTCTGGAAGGAAGGGATGCTGAGTCTCACACAGTTAGAAGTGTCTCCCTTGTTCTGCAGTCAAACATGAGCGTAACCCTTTGGTTGCCCTTGTGTGACCCCCCCCCCCGCCCCCCCCCCCAGGGAAATGTCACAGTGGAACTCACAGAGCATTTCCCCTGAAACATGATGGCATTCACACAGCAAGTATACTAAAAACTGCCTCTGAAATCCCATTGAGGCGACACGGGCTTTTGAGGTTAAAACCCTAAGCTCCAGTTTTAACAGTGTTTTAGCTGTGGCTTACTTGCCATTAGGAACCCATGCTAGTGCTCATTTTATTATTGCTGGGATTTATTTTTAATCTTCTTCGAACGATTATGTTTTTCTCCCCCTCTGGTTCCATATTTTTGGTTACACTTTCAGTGAGTCCCCTAAATAATTTATTATTCTTTAAGATATTTTTCTTTGAATACTCTCAATTATTTAATCTTTGGCATGCCTTTATTGTCCTAATTCTCAAATTAAGTCTTTTACTTTTTACCTTTCTTAATGAAGTTTAAGATCATGACGATTTTGTTCTGAAGAATCCTTAAAATCTTTTATCGTTTCATTAAATTTTTTAATCTCTTTTACCCTTTGATAATTTCTTTTTATTAAAATAATTTTGAGTTCGCTGTATATTTGCATTTAATGTTTACAAACTGCCTCAACCTTGTAGGATGTTTCAGAATATTTCAATATTACTTTTTATTTCCTGATCATTCTTAATCTTTTTTCCTTTTATTATTGGCATCTCCCAGCAAAGTAAGAAACTATGAGGATGACAGAGGGAGAAAATCATACCACAGAGACGGGGAGATGGAGTTTTTCCCTTGTAGCAAGATGCCTCTTTGCATTTTTAAATGTTTCCCATCACCTTCAACTCTGACTTTGTAGTAGAATGTATCTAGATAATTCCAGAGACCCACAGGCAAAAATTGCTGACGATGATAATGATTCTATTTGTGTAGACATTTAAACTACTAGATTGGGATTAGCACACAGTCCCTTAGACAATAAAGGTTCTAAAATGTGTAGCTCATTTATTTATTCCACTAACATTTATTGAGCACCTACTATGCATCAGAAACAGTGCTAGATACCAGGGATTCAATCAAGAATAAGAGAAGGTGCCTTCTGCCCTCAGAGAGTTTACAATCTATTTGGAACATCTAAAGGTAAAGAAACCAGTATATACTGGTTTGTGCCGTGCCAGCTAACATGTACGGACTGGTTGCCACACACGGAGCTAAGTGCTGTATGTAGATGATCTCGTACGTGCTTTAAGGACATGTGGGAGGAAGCAAAAGCCTAATTTGGAGGAAGAGTTTTCCAGAGGAAAACTGTGTAAGATAGGCCCTGAAAACATAGAGAATAGCCAAAGGAAGGAGGGGGCTAGAGGTAGGGCAGAAAGTTCCATGAGGCAATGGGACACATGGGACAGCTACGGAACCCAAAGAGGCTTGGACTTGGAGGAAAGTGATGTGTGTGGTGCTGGAGAGATGAGGCTGGAGAGGACAGGGGAGTGCAGACCAACTAGAACCTTCTAATTCACATTACAGGGTCCAGCTTTCATTCCAAGTACACTGGGTAGCCACTGGAGAGTTTAAAGCAAGGAGTGACAAGCTCAGATCTGGGTTCTAGAAGGACCCTCCCAGCTGCAGCACGGAGGACAGTCCATAGTAACAGAGACCAGTGAGGAGTTTCTGGCAGTGATCCAGAAGAGAAATGGTGGTGACCTGCAAATAAGAGTGGGGGCTGGAGAAGGTGGATGGAATAAAAAGATAAGCAGGGGGTGCGACTAACAGAACTTGGTTTGGGGGGAGCTGCGGAGGTGAGAAGTCAAGGAAAACGTTCAGATTTCTGCTCGTGCAAGGACAGGTGATGCCAGCGCCAGATACAGAAAAGAACGGGAGGCGGGTCTGTGGAAAGAGAAAGGGGAAGACGACGCCTGCAGTTTGGGGCAGGGGGTGTTGGATGCGCCTATCAAGCAGCCGCAAAAGAGGACTCTGGATAGGTCATGGTGGGGCAGCGGTCAGCCAGGAGGCTGCTGTTAAGGTCAGTGAGGGATGAGGTTACCCACGGGGTGAGAACACTGAGGAACATCAACCTTCCAGGGGACGGAAAGGAGAGGCGTAGCTTGCAAAGCACAGGAGAGGAAGGAAGGAGGACGGGAAGGGGGGATGGGAGGACGACGTTGCTCGGAGAATCCAGAGATGCTCAGTACCCGGTCTGCTGCAGAGAAGTCAAGGAAGACGGGAGCGGAATTTAGCAAGAATCAGCAAAAGGGAACAGGAATGGGATACATTCCCAGGGGCAGCAGAGGCAATGCCAGATGTCTGTGGCCAAGACATGGAGGGAAGACAGAGCAGCAGGTGCAGAGGACAATTTAAGGAGTCTGGTTGTGAAGAGGAGGAAAGAGAGAAGTAGCTGGAGGAAGGCACAGAAGGATGGCCTTTCTCTTCAAAGAAGGGAGGGATTTCAGCATGTCTGTGCAGTGAGAATGGGGCCAGGCATGAGGGAGGGAAGGAAAATACAGGTGCAAGAGGACATAATCAAGAGAATGAGATTCTCAAGGAGGAAGAAGAAATGGATTCCAGAGCTTCAATGGAGGATGAACATTAGACAGGTGAGGCTTTTTTTTTTTTTCATTGTAAAAGACAGGGAGGATGGGAGGGTGGATCCAGAGAGAGTTGGGCTTGTAGCCCTGTGATCTCAGGGTAAGGTGGTTTTCATCAGGAAAACTTCCATTTGCTCAGCAAAGCAGGCTGAGGGGGTGACGGTGGCAGGAGACGGTCTGAAATAGCTGCTGTAGAAAGGGAAAGAGAGTTGACCAGGCAAAGTCTGAAAGCCTGGCAGATGCTAGAAATCATGGAATCACGCACCAGGAATTTGCATAATTGCATAATTTTGTCCAGTAGAAACTCATCAGCCTCTGGATACACACTGGGAAAAGTAGACAGTGGGACTCAGCTATGGCCCCAGGGATCCCAGCTTTAGAAAGAAAAGCACGTCACCTCACATGGCTCCACTGAGGCTGCTTCTCCCAGCAGCAGGGGGAAAGCTTCAGGGGGAGGAAAGAGTGGCCCTTTTCATCTTTGTCAACAGCCCTGGTCTGTTTAATCAATACTACTTCTTCTTACGTGACTTAATTCCTTAAGAAGTTGATGGGGTATATCCCAAAGTCCATATTCCTCTTAACTAATGTGGAATATGGTTATAACACGTTCCCTGAGAAGATGTCTTCAAATTTTGGGAATACAATCTATGGAGGCCTGAAAGGAAGATTAAATTGTGAGCCAAGAGGTCAGGGTTCACAGCTAGTCATTTGTCATGTAACCCTTGATCAAGTTTCTTAACCTCTACAAGCCTCAGCGTCTCCTCTGTAAACTGTGGATGATCCACCCAATGAGCAGGACTTCAGGAGTAAATAATCCCACGTATCCAGGCACCTGCACGATGATCACTCAACTAATGTCACTTTCTCCTGCCCTCCCTCCAGGCCTGCGCTTGTGTGCTTCTATAACTTAAAAGGAACATTATAGAAAACTAAATGTCATGGGTCTATCATTTTCAAGCTTTTGGGTAAGACAAATGTCCCAAACTCCAGGACCCCAAATTTCATGAATTACTCTTGCTACATGAAATGCATGCTGGTCTTTTCTGTTCTATTCGATTTCATGTTTAAAGATACGCTTGTTCCAACACAGTAAGTTAATTTCATAATCCAATAATGGATTGTGTCTTGCAGTTTAAAAAACACTGGGTGAGAGGCCTGTTTTTGTATCGCTGAAAACATTAACGGACCACAGAATGGAAAATGCTGAAGACGACTGCTCTAAAAGCGCTACACACACAGCTGACGTGAATTTCTCCCCAAACTGAAAGAAAGACAGGTCAGCTGACTTGCATGAAAGACTTGCCTTCTTGCTCACCTGGGCTGAGGAGAGTTGTCTTATCTGACCATGAACTCACAGCACTTGGCTTGCTTTGGAAACTCACCCATATCTTGGCAACACTCTACTTGCTAGATGCTTACTTTAGCATCTACTCGGTGTGAACAACTCAGAGGGCTGAGATGGGAAGGAGGGTACGATAGCCAAGGGCAACTGAGGGTCTGCTCTTTGTACTTTCAACTAGAGAGTGTAGTTGATGCCAGTAGCACACTTTGAGGGGGAACTCTGGGCTCAGGCCCTCTACTCATTCACCCGCTGTGCTCAATCCAGACTGTCTTCCTTTCCCTCGCTAGGACGTCATGCTCACAGCAATCCTAAAACGCCGTTCCCACCTTCCAGAACATCCTCAGGTTTCAGCTGAGCCGCTGCTTTCTCTGGGGCATCTTCTCAGACGCCCCAGATCTAGCGCTCCCACAGCACCACGTATGCCCCTAGTACCGCGCTTACACACTCATTCTGCACTCATTTACTCACTACGTGCCAGCACTACTGTAGGAGCTGGGAACACAGCTACGGACAAACGCCAGCCCTCAGGGAGTTTATACTCTAGAGCAAGAAACAGACAAAATAAACGTATCACATTGTCATGCACCGTAATATTATAAACTGACATATAACAATACAAATATTGGGCTGGCCAAAAAGTTCATTGGGTTTTTCCATAAGACGTTATAAAAAAAAAAAAACCCCAAACGAACTCTTTGGCCAACCCAATACATGATGAAATCATCACACTTATAATTTCCCCTTCATCTGGCTGCATCTCCCCCTGCCCCCACCGGGTGGGTTATACAGCACAGCGTGCGGCTCTGAGCCTCCCAACAAGAGCTTGATGGATGAAACCACAGCCATCGACTTTTTGGTTCTCTCCACTGTCCTAAGAATTTGTCTGGTTTTGGTCACATATAAGAGATAACTCAACCTTTACCTAATCTTCTGCAAAGGGTCTGTTCTGCACATTTAGTGTCCTTAATACTAACGCCACGCTTACTTGATTCTCGACAACTATTCATTGCTAAAGCACGAGGTCCTTCACATAAGCAGGGGCAGCCCTCCCTAGAGACACCCGGTGTTTACCTGTCAGGAGCCCTCTCTGCCCATGGGTTCCCTAGTCCTCCAAGAGGTGCTGGAGTAATAAGTCCTCCAATTATTCTTCACTAGAAAAAGGGACATAAGCACGAGGTGAGATAGGAAAAAACAAATTCAGGAGCAGCATCGGCCCAGAGAACCCGCACGTCGTGCACCAAATGATTTGGTAAAAAGCTAACTGGTTAATTGGTTAACCTCACACCCATTAGGATGCCAACTATCAAAAAACAGAAAATAACGGGTGTCGAGTATCGGCGAGGACGGGAGACACCGACACCCTCGTGCGCTGTTGGTGGGAGTGTCGCATGGTGCAGCCGCCATAGAAAACAGTGTGGTGGCTTCTCAAAAAACTAAACCCGAAATTATCATTTAATCCAGCAATTCCACTTCTGGGTATACAGCCAAAAGAATTTAAAGCAGAAATTTGAAGAGATACATCCATATTCATAGCAGCACTACTCGTAAGCCAAAATGTGGAAGCAGCCCAAGCGTCCATGAACAGATGAATGGATAAACAAAATGTGGTCGATACATACAATGGAATATTATTCAGCCTTAAAAAAGGAAGGAAATTCTGACACGGGCTACAACATAGATGAACCTGAAGGACATTAAGCTAAGTGAAATAAGCAATACACAAAAAGACAAATACTGTCTGATTCCATTTATATGAGGTCCCTAGAGCAGTCAAATTCAAAGAAAGTAGAAGGGAGGTTTTAAGGGCCTGGAGGAAGGGATGGATGGGGAGTTATTGTTTAATGGGTACATAGTTTCAGTTTTGCAAAATGAAAAGAGCTCTGTAGATGGATGGTGGTGATAGTTGCATGACAACGTGAATGTACTTAATGCCGCTGAACTGCACATTTAAAAATTATTAAGATGGGAAATTTTGTTATGTGTATTTTATCACAATTTAAAATATTTAATTGGTAGGCCGTCTAGCTCTGTGGTTTATGGCAATGCTTGGCGATCACACACACCTGATTCTAACAGTTACCAGCTGGAAGAGCTGGGCAAGTGACAACCTCCCTGAGCCTCCGTTTCCCCATCTGCAGAATTCGGATGGTGATGGTGGTGGTGATAGTGATATCAAATTTATATAAGCTTCGCAAAGATTAAACATTACAAACAGTAATGTCTGTCAAGTACAAATAAAATTGAGTATAATATCTGGCACATAAATAATAAATAATAATACATCAATAAAACCATGCCTTATTGCTTTTACTGGCTCTGATTACCATCAATAGTATTAGCTTAATTCAAAAGTTAACATCATAATTTTTTAAAAAATGATATAAATGAACTCACTTATGAAACAGACTCACAGATTTTGAAAACAAACCTATGGTTACCAAAGGGGAAATGTGTGTGTGTGGGTGGGGATAAATTAGGAGCTTGGGATTAACATACACACACTACTAAATATAAAATAGAAAACCAACAAGGACCTACTGTATAGCACAGGAAACTCTACTCAATATTCTGTAATAACCTATATGGGGAAAGAATCTGAAAAAGGATATATGTATATGTATAACTGAACCACTTTTGCTGTACACCTGAAACTAACATTGTAAATCAACTACGCTCCAATAAAATTGAAAAAACAAAAGTTAACATCAATCTGTAGAAGTATGTGCTGCCAGAGTGAGTGGCTTTGAATATCTGCTATTTTAATCCCAGAGCAGAAATCTATGACTGTAGGCTTAGGATGTGCTATTCCTAATTTCAGAAACCTCTGGTTCTCATTTTGCACCAAGGATATCTTTAGATGACAGAGCAATGTGAATTTGTGTATAAGTGCTTGACAGGTTAAAATAATGAAAGATGTTTCCATTATTGCAAGGAAACACCTTTTCTCTTTTTTGCCTCGACATCATGTTTTCCTATGAGTTTCTCCTAATTTCTGCCTTAACAGTTAAAATACATATTAGAAAGCAAACCTGAATGATTTGCTGCTTGAAAACGAGACACTTAAAGTTTTAAAATAGACAGAAACAGAAAGAATGAGTTTAATGCTATGTCATGTCACCACAAGACTAATTTCCCTACTTTTTAATTACAATCTGATTTTGGGCAACAAAATTACGTAAATATGAAACCACATTATACATCGGTATTCCCTGGGACTTATAACCATTTTTTATTTTTATGAAATGATTTGTGAAAATTACTTGAAAAACAGATAAAAGATTGAACCCTCTAAAATGGAAGCCACCTGAAATCAAAAATACCCTTATTAACAGTCACATTTGATTACTATATCAGCAATACTTTCAAGGGCCAACAACATAATCAGTAACTCTAAAACATGAAATGCACTAAGAACAGGAAGTACTAATTCCAATTCCTATTTTAAAGGATGGCAAATGTCCTATCATCAAATTCTGCATTATAAGGAGATTTGTGGAGCTTTACTCCTAATCTCCTGGTAGATTTCTACCAGAAGCCCACACTCTCAAAAGAAAATCCTGAACCCAGTCTACATGGAATTTTAGATAAAACACCAAATTCATGACACAAAAGAATTTCGTCTTTTCCACAGAAGAGAGACAATATATTACAATGGCATGAGGGACCTTTATAGAAATGGCCAAAGACAAATGCGCTATTCGAGGGAGCCTCCAGGACCTGCTGTGAACAAGAGAAATCTCATCTCGGTGTAGAGAGGGATCTTTGAGATTTGAAGAAGGACCACGGTGTGACTTACTTAACAGTATCCCTGCATACCCGAAAGACAAGTGACACATCGGCAAAAGAAAGTTCCAGTGTTGACCTATGTATCTTCCAAACAGACTCAATAGGGAGTGTCTGTTGGAGGGAGGAGGGTCTGGGAGAAGGAAAGCAGCTCAAGCTCGTCTGAGAGCCACCTGCCATCCTGAGCAACCATCGCACAAGACAGTGGCGGAAGTGAACAACTGATAAGGCAGAGGGGGTGACAAGAGTCGTCCCTGGAAGTTTACATTTTATAAGTTTACAAGAAAAATCACAGGGTCTGAAACAAAGGCTGGTGATGCTGACAGGTTACTCTTGAAATCAGAGAGAAAAGTTTAAGGGGGGGGGGAACCCCACAACAAACCAACTTAATTTCGACTTAATTGCTAACTTGGAGGAGCTCCACAGCTGGGGCTTTGAAGGTTTTAGAAGCTCTTCCCATGTTGCGTCTTTAAATATATATATGTTCAATCAGCACAAGAAAGACTAACCAGATCAGTCTGTGGCAGACACCTGCCTCAAACAATGGCACTGATCTCCGAGGGATTTTAAACAGCTGTGCATAAACTTCAAAAGTAATTTGCAACCAAATTAGTGAATGTCACCCTCCTTCCCACCAGACACAGCATTTTTTAAAAGACATTAAGCATCCACCGTGAGACTGCCATTTTACAAGAGTTAACAAAGATAAGTTAGGGGGGGAATGAAGATGGTGATTCACAAGTTTGGGTGTGGGGTAGGAGTGGGGGAACCCGCACCTTACGAACAGGGCTTGTCTATCAAGTATCCCCATCAGGAAAGGACGGTGGTGGTCACAGGTTCTAGAGAACAATGTAAGGAGAGCAACAACCAGACTCGTGTTCAGAAAGGGCAGGGCACCTGCGGGACCCGCACGTTACCGCTACCTAGGGACGGATCATCCTTGGTTTGGGTCATTCCCTCCACGGACACAGAGCGGTGTCCTCTCCTTCTCCCCGTGTCACCACCCCCTCCTTGGCAGCTTGGTCCATCACTGAATCATCTTACCACCACTCTGACCAGGACAACCCCGAAGGACAAGGCAGCTCAGCAGTGCTGTCCCGGCAGAAACCCCAGGATCTCCCAGGTGAGGCTGCCTCGGGCCTCTCTTAATTGACCCCGTGGGGAGTGCCGAGCCGTTAGCATGAAAGGTCCATTTCACACTGATAACCGGGGCTCTTAAAAACCCAATAAAATAAAGACACTGACTCTACTTTCTTAACATGTGGCCCTCAAAGCTGAAAAACATTCTCACCAAGGTTACAGGATTGAGCACCAGGGAAAAAACCACTCTCACCCACAATTACAGCATGAAGCACCACTTTTTTTTTTCTTCTTTGTATCTATCAAAGCCGGCCTCGCCCTGACGACGGCCCCTGGAAACAAACCAAGTTTGTTTATAGGCGAGTGTTAGCAGCCCTCTCCAATCCTCTAACAAATGCCAAGAAAACTGAAGTTATTTTCCTCTGCGGACAGGTTGCCACTACATCAAACACCTCTCCTTCCCAATACGTGCCGAGAACACAAAACTTTCCGCCGCCCTCCTCCCTCCCTCCCACCCAAGCCGTTCGTTCAGGTGAAAGAAAACCCCAGAAGCAAGAGGCGGCGGCCCGGCCCCTTCCCCGGTGGCCTCCGCCCGGCCAAGGTCCGCGCATCCCGGGCACCCCGCGCGCGAGAAACCACGGAAACTAGACCCAAAGTTTGCGGCTCGAGTGGCCGTTTCCGAGTTCGCCATCAGCCTACTCGCCCCTTCCTGGACCGGCTCGGAGCCGGAGCCCGAGCTGGGTGGCCACCCCACCGCCCCTCGCAGGGCGCACGGCCCCGGCCCCGCGGCCCCTGCCCTCCCGGTCGGCGCCCGGCGCAGGGACCTACCTGCGGGCGACGGCGGTCCGAGCGCGCGGCTGGGCAGCGGCGGCGGCGGCGGCGGGAGCGGGCTGCCGGCGCGGTGGGTGCGCCCGCGGGCGGCGCCGGCCAGAGGGCGCTAGTCACCCCGCGGCCCCGCCGCCGAGACTGCTCCCCCGACGCCCTCCCCGGAGCCGCGGCCCGCGCACCACCCGCCGCGCGCCGCTCTCCCCGAGGGCCCGCCCCGCGCTCCTCCCCGCGCTTCCGCTCGCGGCGGCTTCGGCCCTGAGACCAGGACCCATCCCCGCGCTCGGGATGCTGAGCCAGGCGCCGCGCGCGGGCAGAGGGGCCCCGAGTCCACATGACTCTCCATCCAACCAAACCGAAAAGCGAAACGAGCCTTCCCACGGGAATGCTCAAGGTCATTAGGTAAAAAGAACTTCAGCTGTTTGGCCAGCTTTTTCCACTAGAAAGGGCTAGAACCCTGTTCTTTTAAAACGACCCACCTGAGAAGGATTTGGTGCCGTTCTGTCCGCTAGATAATCTTTCCTCGGTTGTGTCCTACCTCTGACTTTGTTTCTGCACAGTCGTTTTATATATCATTTCCAAGTTGCATTGCTTTGAACTTGACAGCCCTTGAAGCTGTAGTGCAATGTCTTATCAGTGCATTTGTCATTGGAAGAGTTTACGCCTGGTTTGTGGTACTGATGATCGTGATGAGGATAGTTGGGGTGCTTTTTCCTGTGGTCTGTAGAACTAACTTTTCATTCAGGTTAGAAAATCTATATACTGGTTACCAGTACTGCAGGGCCGTTCCCTCTCAATTAGGCCACGAAATGATTAAAATGTACTTGGTGTAGGCTTTTGTTGCTATAATATACTAAGCCCAGGTTAGTTTAAGAAATAAAACAATAGTCCTTTGTTTTGTCTTTTGTTTTTTCTTTTCTTTTTTTTCTTTTTTCTTTTTTTTTAGAGAGGGAGATTAAAAATGTATGGAAGAGCCTAACGTTGGATCAGCGCACTTCCGTCAGCTGACGACAGCTCAGACTACAGCTAGTCCCAAACTTCTAAAGATGAAAAACTGAGGCCCAGAAGGGTTTACTGACTTAATTCACACAGCTGCCTTGTGGCAGGCCTGTGCTGGGAAGCCAGATATGCTGACTTTTCCCCCTAATCTGTATGAATTCAGCAAAGCAAACGCACACACCTTTTACAGATAAAAATATATTCCCTGAAAAGTATGCTGTCTCTCACATTTATCAATATGTAACAGCACTGCATAGACCCTGACGCCAGGATCATCCAACAGAGAGGCTGCCACGTCTTGGAAGATAGTAGCCAGGAGGTGTGAGGCTGGACACACCTTGGCTGTGTGGGCTCACTGTGCTGTCACCAGAGCCTGGCACACAGTAGGCGCTCACTGTACATTTGCTATTGAGATTTGGTGGGAAAATGCATCTATGGCTGAACAAGGTGGCAGAGCTGGAGAAATGACCCCCACTAAGAGGCCCAGCCTCTCTCTGGGAAACCTGCTGGTTCAAGATGCCTTCCTCCTGGGTCTCCATAGCCATCCTTAAACAGAGCCTCTCACATGGAAGAGAGATGGCAGACTGCCAGGGGCTGCAGGGTCTGGGAGACAGCAAACCCACTCATTCCTCATTGCTGGGGTTTTCAATGACTATTTGAGAAGGAGGTTAAATATGAATCACATGTAGGGGCTCAAGGGAAAGTCATATGTCCTTTTAATGTAGTCAGTAGTCAGTGGCTTTTAAAAAGTTTCAAATAATGATGATGACGATCATCATCATATACTGAGGACCTATCTACCAGTGGCTGTAATGAGCACTTTTCATTTTTTTAATTAGTTATTTTTGTGATGAGCACGTTTGACGCACTATTCATTTAATCCTCACAACAATCTCAAGAGGTGGATATTATATCCTCATTATCATCACTATCATCACCATCATCATCTCTATTTTAGAGATGAGAATAATGCAGCTTAGAAGGATTATGCAGCCTGCCCACAATCGTACAGTTAATGAAGTACCACAACCAGGATTCAAACTCAGGCCAGTCTGAAACAGCTCCCTTAGGCACTGTTGAATACTGCCTCCATTCTATAGCCATACCCTCCTTTTTCTGCTTCTCTCTCTTTTGGACAATGGTCCCTGGAGACCTGTGCTACTCTACTATATATCCATATAGTCCTACGATTGGAAACCCATTAATCTGAAGACTGGATCTTTGAAAACAATATTCAACAAATGTCTAGAAAGGCGTTGTTGTTGTTGTTGAATCTCATCTAAAAGAAAAAAAAAGAATCCCTATTTGTTCTTCTTCCATGTAGGCGTTAGGGATACCTGTAGACCTTTCTGACCCCAGCATCCCGTATAGCCAGCCTTCCTTTCCCCAGGCTACAAGGCATTTCTGTTTTGTGTCAGACTTTGTCTCATTGTTTTATAAACATGGCTGCTGCTCAGAAGTTCTCCACACCTTTATTTCCTGGAAGAGGAAATTGCATTTCCTGGAGGGGCTTACATGTGGGTGGTGAGGTTCCACTCATTACGTTAAACACACCCGAACTTTCAGTTCTGTACTTCTTTCTCCACTTCACCTTCTGCCCTGAACTTTCCTGGAATCGTGCTGAGAATAAGACTGTGGGGCAGCTTTTTCAGTTTCCTTTATCTGGGAAAGACATGATTCCTGCTCTGGATCCAGAGCTAAGGAATAAATGACTCTCTTGAATCTTATCTCTGGGGACATCTCAATCCATCTTCCTTCTACTTGGGATTTGCAAAAGGGAGCTGAAGACATCTCTTTGCTTTTAATTTGGACCTGGTGGATGATTAAGGTCTATCTCCCAAACAGGCCAGCTCTGACACCCTTCTGTGAAACTGACCTTGGGATTGAAATTAAAAAGAAAACATTCTTATTATGAGCCTCAATTTGGAGAAAGACGGTATTAGGGAGAAGTAGGATATGATCCCACAGACACTTTGAACAGAGGATAATTTCACAAGGACCCTTCTGTCTGTGCAGAAAGTCACCACTCGGAGGAAACCCGTTCAGACAATTTCATGAGGAGTTTATAAAGTGGTCCACCTCAATACCCAGAAGAATCAGCATGGAATTGGAAGGCAATGATCTACCCTGACCGAAGATTTGATAAACATGTTGTGTCTAGTGTAAATTTATTCAGAAAATGTCAAAATTATTCTAGGAGCTATGGGTGAAAGAGGCACAGACAAAAAACAGATATTTTCTTGTACAACACAGGGACTATAGCCATTATTCTATAATAATTATAAATGGAGTATAACCTATAAAAATTTAGAATCACTGTGTTGTACACCTGAAAATAACATATTATCAATCAACTATACCTCAATAAAAATACCACTGCCTCTAATAAAAACAGGTATTTTAAATCCACAGCTTGGACAAGGGAAAGGGAGATTTTTTTTCCCCTTTCACTCCAACTTTAGACATTCAAGTGGGGAAAAAAAGATAATTAGAAATTAGAAATTTTTATTGCCAGAGGAGAGCTCTAAACCCTGAAGCAAAAATTGGTCCTCCCCTTAGGGAGTAAGTAAACCTTGATTACTGTTGATAGTAAGATCGATATCAACCCTTCCAAACCATGAGGGGGAATGGTGCAAGGTGAATGCAAATTTTATCCTGAAATAAAAAAGGAACAATGTTCATAATCTGGTATGTTTGAGAGTTCTGTTGTTATTATACATGCTTAGTAATGTTAAGCTAATTTTAAAATCTTAGACGAGGTAGGTGAGGTAGGTGTTACGTCTCCATTTAAGAAAGAGATGATGAGTGCACCTAACATAAGCTAAAACTTATTGTGCATTTATGGCGTGTGTCCAGGCATGGTACCCAGCACTTTGTTTAAGTTATTTAATTTGATACTTACAACAAGTCCCCTGAGATGAGTAATATCCTCTTCATTTTCCAGATAGGACAGCTGAGCTTCAGAGATCAAATAAATGATTTGCCAGCTTCATTGAGCCAATAAGTGTGGGGTACGGCTTGACTCCCAGTCTGTTGACCCCCAAAGCCATGATTTTTGCTGTCATGCACAGAGACAAGAGCTGAAATTATAGCCTGATTCTCGAAACACTAAACGAATCGTGTATGTTTACGGATGTCCTGATGAATACAGTATTCTAAGAAGAATTAACACATGTGTAGATGGCCAATTGTAAATTAGAATGTATCAAAATTCCCACTTAATAATACAGCCATAGAAAATAAAAGAAATAAAAATTTTAATCGTTAATGATGCAGAACGCTTAGAGTAAATCATTTTTCCTGAGCATCAAATATTGTTACATAATAAAGAAATTGAGCATGAAAGTGTTTTTTTTTAAAAAAAGTTCTTTTTTTTTTTTAAGGTAGAGAGTTATAAGAACAATATTGCTGTCTTTTTTTTAAACATCTTTATTGGAGTATAATTGCTTTACAATGGTGTGTTAGTTTCTGCTTTATAACGAAGCGAATCAGCTATACATATACATATATCCCCATATCTCTTCCCTCTTGCGTCTCCCTCCCGCCCTCCCTATCCCACCCCTCTAGGTGGTCACAAAGTACCGAGCTGATCTCCCTGTGCTATGCAGCTGCTTCACACTAGCTATCGATTTTACATTTGGTAGTGAATATATGTCAATGTTACTCTCTCACTTCGTCCCAGCTTACCCTTCCCCCTCCCTGTGTCCTCAAGTCCATCTCTACATCTGTGTCTTTATTCCTGTCCTGCCCCTAGGTTCTTCATAACCTTTTTTTTTAGATTCCATATATATGTGTTAGCATACGGTATTTGTTTTTCTCTTTCTGACTTACTTCACTCTGTATGTGCTATCTTGTTTTAGTTGTGGCTTCTGAAGTCCTTAGGCACCATTTTTTAAAAGTCATCCCTGCCCCTAAAGAGACTCAAATTGTAACATAAGTATCCGAATCAGACAGTGAATGGTAACGTTTTCAATGTTTTAATATGGATACAAGTTAACACAATAAACTTGGGGTGTGTTTGTAAGGTCTAAGGATAGAATCAGGGCGAAAGGAAAGGTCCAGAATCTCTGAGGATCCACAGATACCTTTTGGATTTGGTGAGTCCAGGTATATCAGCAAAATGAGTATGGCCCAAATGGATATAAAACTTTGTCTGAAATTAAAGGGAGATTGACTAGATAGAATCACGTTTTTTAGTGATCCTCTTCCACCAGTGGAAAAACAACAGCAAACTGAAAATCCAAAAGACCATACATTTTGATGAGAAATCCTCCCCAGGGAGGATTAATAAATCTGAGAATTAATCTGTGAATTCTGGAGGAAGAAATTAAGATGAAACTTTGGTCATATTTATAAATTTGATTATTGCAATTCTACAATTTGACACAGCACAATTACCCTTAGATCTGGAAATCAGTGAAGGCACATTTGAGTAAAGCACTTTCTCAGTCTCCTTTTTGAAAAAGCAAATAACACACCTGCCTCTCATTACTCCCTTTTTCTTCAATCCACACCTCTCAAACACATTGTTTATGGTTTTATTCTGCCATTAAAACACACACACACACACACACACACACACACAGAGACAGATGGAGGGAGGGGATTTATGTTGGACTACATGGGGTTATTCTGTCAGGTTTCTTTGAGCTATAAAAGGCCAAGAATAAATGCCAATTAAAAGGAAGTTCTAATTGTTCGTGATGGGGGATGTAATATAATTTGCTTCTAGTACTCATTGCTGATTTAATATAGTCTTTGGTATAAAAAATTCAAATATTCTCAAGGAAGTCATACACTGATGGCACAGGAAAACGCTGACAATCAAGAATTTCTTCTTTGTGTTCAGCTTTCCTGACTACACGATAGTTTCAACCATTCACTTTAAAGTAAATATTTTGTGAAATGAAAATATAAGTAATTTCTTTTTTTCCCAGTGGTTACAATAGTGGCCTAATGAGGCTAAATTGACCATATTTGGCTGTGCTGTGAGTCAGAGGTGCTCTGTTGCATGCTCCCACTTCATCCCCCAACCCCAGCATCTCACCCCTGAAATGTTTGTTTTTAGCCCCAAATGGTGATGCTCAAGACCGGTTATTTCTTTTCTTTTCTTTTTTTTAAAAAAATCTTTATTGGAGTATAATTGCTTTACAATGGTGTGTTAGTTTCTGCTTTATAACAAAGTGAACCAGTTACACATATATATATGTTCCCATATCTCTTCCCTCTTGCGTCTCCCTCCCTCCCACCCTCCCTATCCCACCCCTCTAGGTGAAGACCGGTTATTTCTTTAAACTTACATTGGCTCATATGTTGTAAGTAGATCCAAGCTGATATTTCCTTCCTTCCTTCCTTCCTTTCTTTTCTTCCTTCCTTCCTTTCCTTTCCTTCCTTCTTTCCTTCCTTCCTCCCTTCTTTCCTTTTCTTTCCTTCTCTCTTTCTTTCCCTCTTTCTCTTTGTTTCCCCACTCTCCCTCCCTCCCTTCCTTCCTTTCTTTTTCTTTTGTTTTTTCCTGTTTTTTCTTTTTCTGCTTGTATACTAGGCAGAGTCAGCAAACAAAAGAAGTAAAGCCCTACATTTGGGATTCAGCATATCACTCAGAGAGCAGATGCTTTATCTCCATTTTACACATAAAACACACACACACACACATACCACACACACAAACCATAAACCTGAATTGCCCAGGACTTGAATAAAATGTACTCTGATGATAAAAGAAAAATCTGTAATATTTAAGTAATCATATCAATAGGTTATATTTGTACATTTATGCAACATTAAAAATAATGAAAAATAAATTAATCTTTCTACACCTCATATTAGAACTTGATGGAGATATGCCCCAAAATCAAATATATGCAGTATCTTAAGTTGGAAGATAAGCTTTTTTTCTAAATAGATTACAAATATCATGCATTATTTCACAAATACTTCTGTTTGTTTTAAAAATTAAATAAAGGAGAGGTATGCAGATTACATCTTGCCAATTTCATAAGGAAGATTGAGTAGGTCAAACCTCTAAAGTACTTTGGTCCCTATAAACCTTAAGAAGAGAATGTTGTACTTTGAATGACCAACTACCCTTTATAAAGCATTTGTACCATGGTATTTTACATGTATAATCTTGTTTAGCCTGCATGACAAACCTATAATATGGGTGGTGTTATTTACAATTTACCGATGAGACCACTAAGGCTCAGAGAGGGTAAGGAACTTATCCAAGATCACACAGCAAGTGAGTGGCAGAGCCAGACTCAGAACACAGGAAGGGATCATTTGGACCTATGCCAGACTGTGTCTAGAGAATTCTAGCCACCAACTAAAGAGGCTAAAAATAGGGGTCATAGTCTGCATGCAGATTTTGAAAAATAATGTTTATTATTTTTCCCATGATAAAAGTTATGCATTTATTTGCATACACACACATTTAGAAATTAGAGAAAAGAAAAAAGAGAAAAAAGATTACCCATAGTTGTACAACCAAAGACAATAAACATTTTGATATATTTCCTTACATGCTTTTATCTATAATTTGGGGGATTATTTTATTTTAAAAATAACTTTTACGTGTTGCCTAATTGTAAAGTAATGAATATTCATTATAGAAAATTTGAAAAATATTAAAATATATATAAAAGAAGTTGTAAAACCCTCGTATACTCAAAGTATAAAGATGACTGTTAATCCTTTGGTATCTTATCCTAGTCACGGCTGAGAGCACAAATCTTGCGACTGAAGCTGAAACTGTCTGCATCACACAATTTGTAGTTTACAGTTCACAATACCTTTTTAAAAATTTGTTTGTTTGATTTTTACTTGATTTGTTAATGTTTTATTTGTCAAGAAATTGCAAATGTGATTTTTAGGCAGATGATTGGAATGCTTTGGTTGCTCTAAACAGGACCAGCTACTTGGCTTTTTCTTAAACAACAAAAATTACTCTCCCCACACACAAATATCTTAAAGAATGAATAATGATCCCGTTTAAACCTGCCCTTATAACTCCACAGAATGGCTTAAATTTTTTCCCTCAAATGTCACTTGCTTTAAGTAGTTTCTACTGTGCAGGAAAGAAAACCGGCAACTCCCTGTTTACTAATTGGATTATGCACTTTTAACCAGAGGGAAAAGCTTCTGGTCAGGCGAAAGCAATTAATACTGAATTTCCAGATTAAGTAAATAACTTTGAGTGTTACATAAATTGGGGAGGGCTGCAGAAATTCGGATTAAATTGTAATCACACTAAGAAAGTTCCTCTCCAAGCAAAAAACAAGAAAGCTGTTGCTTGAGAAACTGTCATGTGACCTGACGTGCCAAGCAAACTTAAAAAGACTTAAAAACTTAAGACCTTAAAAAGGGTTCTGAGTGAAACAGCAAAAGGTGCCCCACATTCCAGCTGCTACAATATTATTACCAAGTTTTCACTTCTCCTGGGACGGTAGTGAGGACCAGCGCCAACTAAACCAAACAATTAATCAACGGAAAGTCTTTAAACATAGATTCTTGAGGTTATTATGGCCTTTTTTCACTGTTCCATAGAGTATCAAAGCACTGAAAAGAGTTTTAAAATAACTATTATACATGCATTTGTTTTTCCAAACCTCTATTTACTTACCTTTTGCAGATTCATAGTTTCTCTTTTCCTTGTGATTTCATTCAGATAGAATGGAGACCTCTTCCATGGTTCCAAACTTAAATTCTTCCTTTTATTTCTCAGCTAAGAAAGAAAATTCCAAAAATTCCATGATCTACTTTGTAACTCTGGACATAGTGACTCCATTATGTACATTATGGGGAGGATGTGGAGAAAGTGGAATTCTCATGCAAATTAGTACAACCTGGGGAAACTGTTTGGCAGTATTAACTGAAGCTGAGCATATGCAGACTCCGTGACCCAGGCATTCCTTGAGTATATAACCCATAGACACGTATACATACACGCACTAAAAGATGTGAACAACATATTTGCATCACGTGTACAATCATGATGTACCACATTTCATGATGCAGCAATGAAGTTCAACAAACTACTGCTATAGCATGAACGAATCTCAGAAATTGTCATGCTGAGTGAAAGAAGCCGGGTCTAAAAGAATACATGCTGTGTGATTTCATTTACCTAAAGCTCAAAAATGGGTATAATGAATTTATTCCATGAAAAGTCAAGATATTAGTTATTAGATTTAGGGATGTGGATGATGCAGTTTCTGGAAACGGGCATTAGAATGGCTTATGCTGTTAGAATGGCTTATGGCTTGGTGATATTTTATCACTTGATGTGGGAGCTGGTTACATAGATATGTCCACTTTGCATAAATTCATCTCGTGGCACATATATGGCTTATGTACTTTTCTCTGCGTGTCAACCCCAATAAAAAGGTTACTATCTGAAAGAGACTAGAAATAAGTGTTGGCAAGGATGTGGAGAAAAGGGAACACTTGCACACTCTGGTGGGAACGTAAATTGGTGCTATGGAAAACAGAAGTTCCTCAAAAAACTTAAAAATAGAATTACCATACGATCCAGCAGTTCCACTTCTGGATATTTATCCAAAGAAAATGAAAACACTAATTCAAAAAGATACATGTACCTGCATGTTCATTGCAGCATTATTTACAATAGCCAAGATATGGGAACAACCTAAGTGCCCATCAATGGATAAATGGATAAAGAAATTGTGATAGATAGATAGATAGATATAATGTTTTATATATATATATATATAATGGAATAATATGAACTATTATTCAGCCATAAAAAAGAATGAAGTCTTGCCATTTGTGACAACATGGATGGACTTCAAAGGCATTAAGCTAAGTGAAATAAGTCAAAGACAAATACCATATGATCTCTCATATATGGAACATAAAAAACAAAAAATACTAAGCCCCAAAATAGAGAACAGATTGACATTTGCAGGGGGTGGAAGGAGAAATGGGTAAACTGTTTTCTTTTTGTTTGCTTCAGTTTAGAAAAACTGACTTAAAAAGGGTTATTTGCGAATGGAATATAATATTATCATATCCATAAAGCCCTTTCTCTGTAGCCTGAAACAGGATTGGTGTCCCAGGTAACGGTGAGTTCACAAACTCAGCAGGTGCGACTGCAGGGCAGATGTGTGAGTTCTCTCCTCGTTCTATCTCTGCCTCTGTCTGTTTTTCTTTGTCTCTCTCTATTTCTCTGGGTCTGTCACTCTGTCTCTCTCCCTATCCCTCTCTGTCCCCACCTCTCTTTCTCTCTCTCTCTCTGTGTGACTCAATATGCCACAAGTTAAGCTCAATGACAGCGTGACCTCAAACAAGTCACTGATACCTTCTGAGTCCTTTTTCCTTGTTTGATGATGAGGGAGTTAGACAAGATGGTGCTTCCACTCCTTTTGGACCCTCACTGCTGTGATTCTAGGCTCCTTTTCCTCTGTGAGGCTTCCCCGACCTCTTGATTTCACAGTAGTCTCTCTCTCTCTCTCTCTCTCTCTCTCTCTCTGAAATCCACCTGCCGCCCCTCTCCAGGGTAGCACACTGACATCTCAGACACAGATTTGTGCTTGTGTCTTTGTCTCTGTTCCCCCCACCGCCCCTGCCCAGTTTCGTACCACTGCACCTTGTACAGAGTAAATAATACACAATGTTTGTCCTATAAAGGCAAAAATTCAGTAAAAAATAGTTTGAAGTCCACAGTACAGTCAGTGGGTAAATGCCTAAAAAAATTTTTTAAAAATTAGAATATTTCCCAACTTGGGTGAAAGGCAGTTTGTGCCAATTTCTAAATGGACTTTAATCACGAATGTAAAGTACAAATGGGAGTAGTTATGACCCATCAATGTTGCTTTTTGGGCGGTAACATGTCTATGAGATTAAAGCATCATGAAATAACTGGCATAAAATATAAATACAGACAAAAATATAAAGACAATAAAGAATCATCTGGAAGATTTTTACTTGAGGTAATTAAAGATAAGGTTTCTAATGATAGAGAGCCTGAGAGTTGATAAAGAATATGAAAAAGGAGGGCTGGCTGATAAAAATTTGTCTGTCTTCTGAATTGTTCAATTGTACTTAATCATACACTTAAGGAGCTGAAAATGTTTATTTCAAAAGGTATGTTGCTAAACTGAAATCTTAGGGAGCTGAAAACGTTTATTTCAAAAGATAATGTTGCTAAACTGCAGAAGGATAAGTTTTATATCCTTTTGAAACACCTACTTTCCTATATTATCATTTTTTCGAATATTTCTTTGCTCGTGAAGAACTGATTTGATCTGTGGTTTACTCTCCTGATTAACTGAATACTAGTTATCTTGTGGGGTGGACCCTCCATGATGGATAGTGCATGCTCTTGCATCAGGTATGGATTACAGAATTGTTTCTGCAACTGCCAAATCCAGGACCAGGTGTGGGATGGAATCTTTTAAGGAGCAGCCACCCTGAGGCACCATCTGGGCTGAGAGGCAGAGAGGGGTGCGGTATGAAAAAGGTCCATGTGGTCCAGGTTCAAATGGACTGCACGCTCCCGGCCAACCCGCCTACCCTCAGCCTTCATCCCTCATGCAAACCTGTGAGCGTTAGGATGCGTCCTGTGACAGAGGGTCAGCGTGGTCCTGTGGGTATTTCTGGTGTTGTTGAGGAAGCCAGAGAAATTGATGGAATTTTCAAGCCACGCATTTAGAAAAGTATAAATGTCCACATATTTGGTTTCTGACTCTCAGCCTTAAAGAAGCATCATCACCTTTTTCTTTACCTTCAATAGCAGCTAAATCCTGATTATCAAAGTCTTTCTAGGACACTGAAAGTTCCTGCTCATATAGTAGGTATTCAATACATTTTAAACACTTCTCTGCTTCCACTTACCTACCTTGTAGGGATGAGTTCATTTCAATAAAGCATGTGGAAATTCCATTGTAAGCACTCAATATATTCCCAAACCTTTCTAATAGTATCTGCTATATTAAGAAGAGAGACAGGGCTTCCCTGGTGGCGCAGTGGTTGAGAATCTGCCTGCCAATGCAGGGGACACGGGTTCGAGCCCTGGTCTGGGAAGATCCCACATGCCGTGTAGCAACTGGGCCCGTGAGCCACAACTACTGAGCCTGCGCGTCTGGAGCCTGTGCTCTGCAACAAGAGAGGCCGCGATAGTGAGAGGTCCACGCACCGCAATGAAGACTGGCCCCAGCTTGCTGCAACTAGAGAAAGCCCTTGCACAGAAACGAAGACCCAACACAGCCAAAAATAAATAATAAATAAATAATAATTAATTTTTTTAAAAAAAGAAGAGAGACAGGGTGGTGTGTGTAAAGCTTATGGATTTCAGAGAAATAAAACTCCAGATTCACGTCTGGGCTTCACCGTTGGCAAGCCAGTGGATAAGGGGGAGTCCCACCATCTACCTGGGCCTCAGTTTCCCCAGCTGTAAAATGCAGTGATGGACTAGATAACGTTCTTTTCAATTTAAAAAATCTGTACGGTACAAAATAACCTAATTCTGACAAGTAATAGTACTTTTTTTTTTTACTCTGGATAATCAAATGTAATTTGTATTCAGCTCAGATTGATGGACTCAAAGGTCCATTTTCAACTTACTAGGATTTCTTGCAGCAGAGGAAGCCGTCAGTGAAAAGACATTTTCATTTCCAGCGACAGGTACCTAGTATTTTAAAGTCTTCCATTTCATTATTCACCTTCATGTTTTCACTCAAACACATGTGGTTTTCAAACACAGGAAAGAAAACATGGTAACCTGTGGTTATAATTTCCACTAGAAAATAGAAAAAGTGTAGCTCAGTAAGAGTGTTTTACTGTGAAAAGCCGTGTTATGTTTTTTTCTTGAGATGAACACTGTTAGTTGTTGCACATTTCAAAAGTTGTTGGAAAATGGAGCCCGACTGCATCTGCTGTCACCATGAGAATGTAGTTGTGGACACACAACTGCGGAGGTGTCAGTGTCTTGGACATTTTCCGTCCTCCAGTATGTTTTCAAGCGGCCACTCTTTTAATTCAAATTCTGGGAAATTTGGAGAAAATGTCTTTCTAGGTGACCCTTCCCATTTCCCAAGTAGCTCTAAGTGTGCGTTATCAGAGCCCATCTTGAAGCAAGTTGGCCTCACAGTAGCTCTTCCTCTATCCAGCATTTTATCTTCATGGTTATTTTCAACACGGGTTCTGTCTTCCACTGTGATCAGTTGAGTTTACTCTATATCTGAAATTAATGAATTCTTTAGTAAACATGTAAAAAGCACCAGCTAAGTTCATGATGTGAGCCCATGTCTGAATTTCACAGTGAATCAGAAGGAAATGCAAGCAACAAACCAAATCAAACAAACAGAAACAAATAACAGAAACAAACAAACAAAAAACCCCCCAAAAAACCAAAAACCAAAAAACAAACTCTGAAGTTTCTGAAATGGAACCATCAAAAACTATTAGAGATGCCAAGTAAGTTTTATGTAGATTCTATTTTCATAAGACACTGTCATGTTGACCTTGGAAATCCTCTTTTCAGATGTTTGGGTTACCTAGCAGTGAGGGGAAAACCACCCTTGACTAAATCTTATGCATTGGTTCAAGAAGCCATCTGCTAAATCTGCCAGGGAAAGCTGTATAAGTGGAGAAAGAAGTACACGACAGTTTAAATTTTTTCTTCTGGTTGCCTTACGTATCACAGTCAGATAAGAATATGGTACGTAAAACTCTGTAGTGTGTCAAGAGGAACAGATACAATTGATTTTCACATGTGGGTTTAGCCTTGGAGGGAACAGCAACATAGTAGAACAAGAAAGGCAGAGTGGGCTGTTCTACATCTGTCAGGCTCTTATCTGCCACCAAGCAAGATGGTATCAGCGTGTTCATGTTTATACACAAGCACAGATGTCTGCGGCATCTGTGTCAATGCAGGACAGCCTTGGGGAGACCCTGCCCTGCAGCCTGTCCTCTGCATGCAGCCCAAGGACTCTGTTAGTGCCCACGTCACATGCAACGCCCCTCTGCCCCGGCCCTGCAGGGGTTCCCTTCTCTGACATCTGCCCCAGCCCCGCTCCCCAGCATCTCTCTGAGTCACCTTCCTCACTCAGCACCGGCCACACCGGCGGCTTCCTCATGCTCCCTTGCATGCCAGACAAGCCTCTGCTCCAGACATTTGCACAAGACCTCCTTCGGGTCTGGGTCTCGACATCAGTTTCTCAGCAAGTATTTCCCTGATCACTCTATTTAAAATCGCAGCCCCTCACATATGTACAATGGAATATTACTCAGCCATAAAAAGAAATGAAATGGAGGTATTTGTAGTGAGGTGGATGGAGTTAGAGTCTGTCATACAGAGTGAAGTAAGTCAGAAAGAGAAAAACAAATACAGTATGCTAACACATATATATGGAATCTAAGGGGAAAAAAAAGGTCATGAAGAACCTAGTGGCAAGATGGGAATAAAGACACAGACCTACTAGAGAATGGACTTGAGGATATGGGGAGGGGGAGGGGTGAGATGTGACAGGGTGAGAGAGGGTCATGGACATATATACACTACCAAATGTAAAACAGATAGCTAGTGGGAAGCAGCCGCATAGCACAGGGAGATCAGCTCGGTGCTTCATGACCACCTAGAGGTGTGGGATAGGGAGGGTGGGAGGGAGGGAGATGCAAGAGGGAAGAGATATGGGAACATATGTCTATGTATAACTGATTCACTTTGTTATAAAGCAGAAACTAACACACCATTGTAAAGCAATTATACTCCAATAAAGATGTTCAAAAAAAAAAAAATCGCAGCCCCTAAGAGCACCCTCCGCCATCCATCCATACACACTATTCCCTATGTGTCCCCCTCCCCCGCACCCCTCCCTATCCCCCTTCCCACTTAGTTTCATTTTTCTGGAACATTCCATGGCAGCAGGGATCCTTTTTTTCCTGTTTTGTGTTCTATCACATCCCCAACAAAATGGTACATAGAAATCACTCAAACAAGATTTGTATCTAGATGAATTAATTAAAAGTAGCTAATCACAATACGTTTACACATGTGAAATACATTCGCTTATATATTTATATGAAAGAATTGAATGGCTGCAGATTTAATGAATCCTTTCATATCATAAGAAGTAGTTAATCCACTTACAAATAAAACCAAATAGCAAATGTTTTATTTTTTATTTATGTATTTTCTTTTCCCCCCGACTTTATTGAGGTAGCATTGACGATTAAAAACTGTATATAGGGCTTCCCTGGTGGCGCAGTGGTTGAGAATCTGCCTGCCAATGCAGGGGACACGGGTTCAAGCCCTGGTCTGGGAAGATCCCACATGCCGCGGAGCAACTAGGCCCGTGAGCCACAACTACTGAGCCTGCGCGTCTGGAGCCTGTGCTCCGCTACAAGAGAGGCCGCGATAGTGAGAGGTCCACGCACCGCAATGAAGAGTGGCCCCCACTTGCCGCAACTAGAGAAAGCCCTCGCACAGAAACGAAGACCCAACAGCCATAAATAAATAAATAAATAAATAAATAAAGGAGTTCCTTTAAAAAACAAAAAACAAAAACAAAAAAAACTGTATATAAACTACTGAGCCTGTGCTCTAGAGCCCGCGAGCCACAACTACTGAAGCCCACGCAGCTAGAGCCCGTGCTCCGCAACAAGAGAAGCCATGGCAATGAGAAGCCCGCGCACAGCAATAAAGAGTAGAGAAAGCCCGCGCAGCAACGGAGACCCAACGCACCAAAGATAAATAAATTAATTAATTTTAAAAAAAACCAAAAAACAAAACTGTGTGTATGTAAGGTATACAATATGACGGTTTGATATATATTTGATATACAATACCATATTGTTAACTACAGTCACATTGTTGATTATACTAGATATTGAAATACTGGATTTAATTAGTCCTCTCACATCATAAGAAGTATTTAATATGTTTACAAATAAAAACAAAGAGCAACTTCTTTACTTTAAAGGGATCATCTGCCCTCAGAAAACTGGAATCCAATCACCTCCATAAAAACGAGTAATAAGTCAATGTGGGGATATGAGGGGAAGAAGGACAGTGAAGATGGTGGTATGATAGGTGGATTGAAGGTCCAGTGTTGGCAGGGTTTGAAAGGTTGGTTGGACAAGAATACTAGAAGTAGTGATCTAGAAAGACAGAAGATGGTGGTCAAGGAATGCAAGGTTTGCAGTTATTTGTAATGACAAGGTCAAGGGAAGGACCATGGGAATGAGTTCATTTAAAGGATGAGAAAATAGGAGGAGAAGGTCAAGGAACTGAGAGCACATTAGAAGGATCACTTATGTGTATCTGGAATTATGATGGAAATAGTGTCACAGAAATGACCGCAAGAGAGGAGATAAAAAATCCAAGGGGTTTGGGAGAGTGTCCCTGGGAAAATGGATAAAGGCAACAAGGAGGAGAAATTGGGTCAGGGTATTAATCTGCTGCCATAAAATTCAAATGGAGGGAGTTTCAGGAAGGCAGAAGTTTCAGGAAGCAAACGTGAAGAGTAAGAGAGCACGCCCCAGCCTCCAGACCCCGTGGCACGAAGGGTATCATAGATAACGCAGCAACTGCTCGAGAAGGCTTCCGTTAAGGCAGGTCCTCGGAAGAGAGCCAGAGAGGTGAAAAACGCATGCCCAGAAGTGGTCAAAGAGTGAGGGGAATTTTCTCATGATTGACTGGAGTTCCAGTGGACACAACTAGGCAAGCCTTGGCATGGGGGAGGTTTAAAAATAATCTTGGAAAGAGAAAAACATTCCAAAGTAAGACTCAAACCCACACATGGGGCTGATGCATTTGATGTAGGGAATGAGTGAACGAGAGGACCAATGTGAGTCTTGTAGGCTTTGTCCTGCAACTGGATGAATGATGGTGTCCCTTGACGGTGATGGGAATGAAATTCAGAGCTCTGTTGTGGTCACGTTACATTGGAGAAGCCTTAGATATACATTCGTAGTTTTCAAGTGGGCAGTTGCATAGATTTATTCCTTAATGTCAAGGCAAAGTTTAAGAATATAAACTCACTCTGGGAAATATTATTGCCAAGACCATTAGGATTAGGGTCATTAGCTGGTTATCTCATCCTCTTATCAGTAGGAAAGTTTCTTGGGAAATGCAACCAAGGTCAGCTATTTACTCAGTGAATGGAAGTGAGAGTAAATTCAGCACAGGCATACAATTCCTTAACCACAGCTTAAAAAGCCCCTGATGCTGAAAGCTCAGCTTCTCTGTACGCCAGTGCCGAATCAAATCCTAGAGACAGAGTTTTGGGTGAAGTAGAAAAGGATAGCTTTATTACTTGCCATTCAAAGTGGGGACACAGTGGGCTCCTGCCTTGAAAAACTATGTGCCCCCAGTTGGAGAAGGTAGTGAGAAGTTCTGTAGTAATGGTTCAGAGGGCGCGATCAGCTGGTGGACAGTCTTTTGATTGGTTGGTGGGGAGGTAAGTGGGAGTCAGTATCATAAACCTTCTGGTTCCAACCGGTCTGGGGTCTATGTGCTTGTGGGCAGCACACAGTTAACTTCTCCCACCTGGTGGGGGCTTCAGTGTCTGCAAAACAGCTCAAAGGTATTGTTATGTGTATCCCTTGAGGGGGAACCAGGACCCTGCCCTAAGGACGCACTATTGTTTCTCTTGACTGTTTGTTTCTCCCTGGTCTCACATCCCCTCCCTTCCCTAATTAGCAACTGCTTCAATCTGTCCATTGGAACTCAGGGAAGGTCATGGAGGCTGAATGAAGCCTATTTCCTGTTATCAAGAAATGGGGGGCACAGAAAGGCCTTGTGCCCAGGAGCCCCACAGGGCCCTGCTCGGTATCATCCCCAAACCTCAGAAAACTACAAGTATTTTTCATCAGTTTGATGCCGAAACTCGTTTAGTAAACGGACGTGAGTCTATTTGTAATCTTTATTCCATTTAGTGTGAATATTCAATTATAGAATGTTGCCCCAGACCTCACGGTAGGCACAGTATAATATGTGGCATATGCACCATATTAGCTTTCTAAAATAAATGAAGAAAATCTGGATTCTGAAGTATCTGTCTGAACAGTGTCAACTACAAATTGGCATTTTCCATGGCACTTGCCATTTCCCTCTGTAAGGATTAAATCACGGGCTGCTGCAGCTGCTGACTTCCAACACCCCCTGAAAGGAGTTCAGGTGGAGAGCAGAAATGAGGCCCTTTGTGCTCTGGGAAAAACTGGCAGAACAGGTCTTCAGATAATTAGATTTTTTTCAGGAGCCAATTTTATGAGCCCAATTCTTGTATCTCCTCATATCTAGAAAAGCACTAAAATCCTTCATGGTGACGACTGCTCCTTCTGACTAGCAGAAACCTTCCGCAAAAAAAAAAATGTGCTCGATTGCATGTACTCCCCCTTCACCAAAATCACATATATACTGACCTTCCCCCTTACCTCTTCGGAGCAGTTTCTCAGAGCTATCTGTAATGCTGTCTCCCGGGCTGCAGTCCTCATTTTGCCCCAAATAAAACTTAACTCAGAACTCTCACGTTGTGCATTTTTTTAAGTCGACAAGAGCTTTGGAAAAGAATTCATAAAACTGTACCACAATGATGATAACTGCTATACCCATTCTTTACAAGCACATAGGCCTCTCAAGACCACTGGAAGACTTCTATTGTTATTGCAGGCACTCTCTCCCTAAGACAAGATACTTGACTACTCTTGAGCTCTCTCTTTTCCCCCTAAAATCCTCCATGACTTTTTCTAGAATCAGTGTCACTCACCATTCATCTGTTCTAGCTAGAGTGACCATACTTTTGCAGCTCCAAATTATCATATCATCTGACTCACAGGGTACTGGTGAGGGCTCTCAATTACAAAACTAACTAGAGCTAATTTAAGCAGAAAAGACATTTGTTGAAGGTTTTTAGCTCACGTATTTTCTAGGAAGGCCATGGAATCAAGCACGGAGACCATGCAGCCAGGAACAAATGCACACATTATCCTTCACGACTAGAGACCCTGCTATTGTTACTGCTGGTATACAAACCCACAGCTTACCCTGTGCCCAGGATTCTGCTGAGGGAGTCTTAAGGTGGCCTGGTAAATATTATTGCCTTTTCCCATCTGAGTTCTGAACAAATAAGACAAGTGGTGAGAAATGGAATATTTCCTGCCATATCAGTAAACAAAGGATGTCACAGTCATCAGCGATTGCAGCCACAACCTATAGTGAGCTGGTGAGCCCTGAGGGAACTCAGGGAGGAAACAGAATACCTGCCATCTAGCAGTCATCAGACTGCAGCCACTCCCTAAGGTGAGCCCTGAGGAAACTCAGGAGGTGAAAATACAGGACACTGGCTCCAGATAGCTAAGGTGCATATCAAAGGAATGATTTCAGTGTGCCCAGACTCTTGCATCTTCCCATACATAGAAAAGCACTAAATTCCTTAACTTGAGATACCTGGTTTTCTTTAATAACAAAAATCTTTTGACGTTCAGACCACCTGCCCTTTGTTGTAAAACTCAGATATCCTAGCTATCCCCTCAACCCCCCCCCACCCCCGCCCCACGCTTGCCTCCTCGGAGCAGTTTTCTCACGGTTACTTGAGATGCTGTCTCCCGGGCTTGAAGTCCTAAAAATTTCCACCGCATAAAACACAACTCACAACTTTTAGGTTGTGAATAATTTTTTTAGTCGGCAGTGGCAACTGGAGAACAAATATCTTTATTCCTAATGACAGCCAAGTTAAAATACTAAGGTTAGTATTAGAGTCAAATGAGCTTGGTAATTAAACCTCCGAATTGGGAAGATTTACCACCTCGCAGCCGTGTCATTGAACCAGGGCAGGCCTCCGCAACAGGGGTAATCTCCCCAAGGTGATACCCACAGAAGTCACGGGACCTGTGGACAGGCTCAATTCCAAGAGGGAAGGAGGAACTCAGTCGGCTTGCCTACTTTATCCTTCACCAATTTAATAGTCAGAATAGACATTCCACCTCCCTAGGACAGAGGCAGTGAAGGAGCAGAGAGAAGCCAGAAGTGTGATATTAATCACACTTGGAAAGATACATGAGGAGCAGGAAATAGATGCCCCCCCCATCAATTATACGCACCGTACAACTGGTACTACCACACTTTTTTTTTTTTTTTTTTGGTCAGTTTTTTTTTGTGTTGGCTGCCCTGTGAGGCATGAGGGAATCTTAGCTCCCTAACCAGGGATCAAACCCACACCCCCTGCAGTGGATGCAGTGGAAGTGTGGAGTCTTAACCACTGGACCACCAGGGAAGTCCCGGAGCTACCACTCCTGCCAGAACAGATTCTGCGAGGTGCTTTCTTCTTTTATCTTTCTTGAAAATCTAAGTGTCCTGCAGAAGCGTCTGATGCATAGCTTTTTTTTTTTTTTAACATCTTTATTGGAGTATAATTGCTTTACAATGGTGTGTTAGTTTCTGCTGTATAACAAAGTGAATCCGCTATACGTATGCATATATCCCCATATCCCCTCCCTCTTGCGTCTCCCTCCCACCCTCCCTATCCCACCCCTCTAGGTGGTCACAAAGCACTGAGCTGATCTCCCTGATGCATAGCTTCTTGTCCTCTAGATGCCACAGAGTTTGCAAAAAGCACATTATTGGTTTCTAAATGTCTAGCTCTTAACTGGACTGGCCCATCTGAACACCTGTAGGCACCTGAAGGCACCTGAAATCTAACACACCTACATAGATCTGTGTCCTCGTACCTCCTGCCTGCAAGTCTGACTCTCCTCCTGTACATCTATCTTGATTAGTTGACTCACCACCCACCCAGGCTTCCAAGCTGGAAACCTCAGAGTACTTTTTGGTTCCCCTGTTTGTTTTTTCTCCTTCACTCCTTCTATTCAAGGGGTCGAGCTCTGTGGGTTCTGCCTCTGGTTGTCTTTTGCACGCACATGTGTTCCTTCTTTTCCTTTCCTCCTGTGCTGCTAGGGCTCAGCCTCTTCACCCTTTGATCAGACAATGGCAAAGGTCTCCCAGCTCTTTGGCTCCACCCTTAATTTTGCCCTTAAGTGACTTATTGGTCTAAACCAAAATCTGATCATATCTCAGATAAAGCCTCCTGTGATTCCCTCAGCAGTTAGTAGCCTTCACAATCCAAGCCTAACTTCCCTTCCAGCTATACCACCTGTCATTTTTCGCTATAATGAACTTTAACTAAAATTACCAATACTTATAGAGTATATATTGTGGGGATGAGGCATAGTCCCTGGTCTTGGGAACTTCAATTCTAGTGGGAGGAGCTAGAAAGAAGTAGCAGCTTGCTGGGCGTATTAAAGTATCACACATGGGGAACCTTAAACAACAGAAATGTATTTGTCACAGTTCTGGAGACTGAAAGTCCAAGATCATGGTGTCAGTAGGGCTGGTTTCTCTCCTTGGCTTGCAGACGGCCACTTTCTCCCTGTTTCTTCACATGGTCTGTGCGTGTCTGTCCTAATCCCCTCTTTTTATAAGGACACCAGTCATATGGGAGTAGAGCCTACTTCACTGACCTCATTTAACCTGAATCACCTCTTTAAAGACTGCCTCCAAATGCAATTACATTCTGAGGCACTGGGGGTTAGGACTCCAGCATATGAATTATGGAGAGGGGAGACACAATTAAGCCTATAACACAAGGTAAATTACTGTTCTATAACGTGCCTCCGGGAGAAAGGCTGAGTAGAAAGCCTTCCGAGGGGAGGTGATAATGCTGTGAACGAGATCTCGGAGAATAAGTAGGCTTTCTCCAAGGGGAGAAATAAACACAAGTCATTCCAGGAAGAGGTAATGGCACGAGCAAAGATACAAAGCTGGGAAAGTTTATAATGTGCTTGGGAAACGTGGAGATGTTCTCTTTGAATGGAGTAGCAGATGGGCGGTTGGAAGTAGGGGACATTCAGCCCCAGGGGGTAATAGCGGCAGCCACAATACTTGGCACTACATTTGGGGAAGAAACTGCAAACTCAGTGGGACAGCCTGAGCGATTTGATCGCATCAGCATCCATAGCCCATCCTACATAAAGGAGTTCTCTGTAGAGTCATTTACTTTGTTTATTTCGTTGTTAAGTTACCGCCTGTCTCCTGCTGATGGGTTTGCAGAGAAATTCACAGATGTTGCTGTTATTTTCAACCTAGCCATGTTGGTTTTGAACAGTGACTGCTTTCATCTTTGTGAAGAAAATACCTGCTTGCACAGCATCCTTGGAAGGAGACTCTATAAGGCCAAAATCTTTTTGCTGGATGACTCAAGCTACTGACTGAAATCACATTTTGCTATGTACCTTGCCCTCCTTTCTAACTGATGGAGACACGGCAACCATGGGTAAATATGGTAGAATTTCTTCCATCTCCAGACAGAAACAACTCTTGAAACTAAGGCTATCATGTTTCTGATGTGCTTTCTTGTTTTTCTGGGGTTTTTTTGGTTAAAAAAATGACACCTGATAATGTCACTTTGAAGTATTTTTCCAACTTGCACAAAGCTTTTTACTCAATAGAAATATCACCACAATACTATCAAAGATAACAGGCTTATTAATAAGTATTGGGGATCTTACTAATTTCTGGAATTTTTAT
Organism: Balaenoptera acutorostrata; assembly: GCF_949987535.1. Taxonomy (NCBI): domain Eukaryota; kingdom Metazoa; phylum Chordata; class Mammalia; order Artiodactyla; family Balaenopteridae; genus Balaenoptera; species Balaenoptera acutorostrata. Next base: position 25,310,323 of record NC_080066.1, on the reverse strand, counting down.
CAATTGCATTATCTCTGCCTAAGGAAATCTAAGTATTAAAATGCTTTTTTCAATGATTAGTTGTAGAAAATTTTAGGATGAGTTGCTGATGTAATAGAATCATAACGATCATTTACTAAAAGCTTAAATAACTGAATCTCAAAGAATGGGAAGAGCAAGATAAAAGTTACTGTATATTTCAGGGACTTCCCCTGTGGTCCAGTGGTAAAGAATCCGCCTTCCAATGCAGGGGATGCGGGTTCGATCCCTGGTCGGGGAACTAAGAGCCTACATGCTACGGGGCAACTAAGCCCGTGTGCCACAAACTACAGAGCCCACGCGCCCTGGAGCCTGTGTGCCACAACTAGAGAAGAGATAACCCACACGCCACAACTAGAGAGAAGCCCACGCACCTGCATGCCACAACTAAGACCCGACGCAGCCAAAAAATAAAAAATAAAAATAAATAAAATTTTAAAAATCATTAAAAAAGTTATTGTATATTCCAAAATGCTTGGAAGAATTTTTAAATCATTGAGAAACTGGAAAGCAGACGTCCCAAGTGATTTGAGTAGAATCACATGAAACAAATAACTTTCATCTTATTTTCTTTTAGAGTCAGAAGGGAGCAGTGAAACTAAATCCATGGAGATTGATTTGGCCATCCCTAAATGAATTATAAGTTAGAATTTATGTTTCCTACAGAAGTTTAAAGATTTAATGGAGACATTTAAATTATAACCAGTTACTTCTATAGGCAGAGCCCATCATAATTGCTGAAATTATAGCTAGGAGATTAGCTAATGTCCTATCATATGGTACTAATCCTTTAATATTTTTTGGATAATATGGAAAATGAAACTTCAAAAATTTTAAGCTGCCTTTAATTGTTCACTTACTATAGGCATTTTATAAATGTAATTCTTATAATAGACTATTAGGTGGGTATTATTTCTCCCATTTTACATAAAGAAAAATTGAGGGCCAGAAATTAGACACAATTTGCCAAAATCCCATGGTCAGAAAATGAGTTTAGATGCAGCTTTGATACCAAGCCTGTGTTCTGATAACCTTCCAGGGTACACAATAAACAAAGAATATTTGTTGAGTGAATGAATTTTTAGTAGAATTAAAAATGTAAATAATAAGAAAAAATAAATAAAATTAAATTTACAAGGAGGCAGCTGAGTCCATCCTCTCACTGCGGATTTTAAAGCCTTTTTCCTGCTCCATCCTGCCTGCCTAATTATTTTATCATTTAAAGTCTTTGAGTATATTAGGTGGTTAAAATTTTAATGCCTTCTAAACATTCTTTCTTAGAAGCATCTTCTAAGTCTTAGAATCTGGAGGTGATGATTTCTGTAAAAATCAGTGATTTTGTTCAGAAAAACCACTGGTATCGAGGCTGGAAGCTTCAGGCTCAAACTCTAAGGTCTTGCCTCTTGCCTCTTGCCTCCCCTGTGTTCAAGCATTATTCAAAATTTCCACATTCACTTCTTACTCTTCCCAAGATTTGGGGGGAGCAGTTGTGTGGTTCAAGAGCAGACTGTGGTCTCCTTCTTTGTGTTCTACCCTGTGGCCTGAGATATTTTCTTATTGCTCCTGGTCTAAAGGGTTCAAGCATAATTGGCAGCTGTTTGAATCAACAAATCATCAAAAAGACTCTCGTGCTTGTGGAATAAGCAACCAGATTTCTTATTCTGATCTTTATGTTTCTCCATAGTCTAGTACCAACCTATCTCTCCAGATTTCTTCATTTCCATAAATGTCCTCTCCCCTACACTAGTTGACTAATTGTTTCTTGACCACGCCATGGACATCCCATGCTGCACTCTCGCTCAAACCAGTCCTCAGCCTGGAATCCTCCATCTACTCCTCTGCCTGTTCAGACCTTTGGACATCCAACTCAATCAAGTTCCACCTCTTCCCCGAGGAGTCACCCTAAAGCTAACAATCTTTTCTTTGTGCCATTTATTTAGTTTTTAGCATATGCTATTTCATAGTATTAACTTTTGCCCTTGGGTCTTTTCTTTCTCGTTTACATTTTAGTCTTGCAAGCTTGATTCCCCACCAACACTTAGATCATATTTTTAAAATGTACACACGTAGAAGAAACACTCAGATAAGTTGTTGATGTTGTGGATGATGATGAGAATGAGCGATTTGTCTTGATTTTTAGAGATAATGAACCAAAGATTGAACTTCAATGTAAAACACATGGTTGGTTTCAAACTTTATAGGATGACAACAATTTTCAACTGACCAGTCATCTCAGTGGAGTTGCTCTGTTACTGATTAGGGTTTAAATCATTATAAAGGGTGGAAGAGACCAGGTGTGGCAACTATGTGGCTTAGAGCTTAGCTCCCTAAGAACCCTTTACTCAGGGCTAACCTCAATAATTTAGCATGGCATTTTTCCTCAGCTTGGATTTCCCCCCAAAAGCAGAACTAGAAATAAGAATTCTTATGGAAATAATTTAATTTGAGAAGTGGTTTCAGAGGACAGCAGTGGGGAGTTGAGGAGAAAGCGAGAGGGAAGGTGGGGAAGGCAACCTATGGATGCCCCACGTTTCTGGTTACTGCTGTGGGCAACTGAGGCTCAGCCCTAAGGACCACCTGAGCAATGGTGTAGAATGCTCCTCGGCGTTGCCTATCCAAGACAGAAATGGAGTACTTAGTCACTGGCTCCCAGCCCAAGGTCAAGGGTTGTCCCAGCAATTTGCCCACTGGCAAAAGGGCCAACCCAGTCCCAGCAGACATCCCTCACAAAATGGGCAAAGATGTCCCTGGACAAAAGACAAAAGGTGCACAAGGCGGCTGAAGTGAGGTCCTATCAGCCCTCACCTGTGCACAGGTGCTGCTGAGGCACTGGCCAGAGCAAAAGATGTGAGCAAGATGAGGCAGAGATGATGTCTGACACACAGGTTCTTTCCTAGTAAGCTCAGACACGACCTCAGAATCCTCTCAACCCAGTGTTCCAGGGACCTACTGTTAGTTCATTGGGGATGGCATATGAAATAAACCATCGTGCCCTCTCCAGAACAGATGATCAAAAATAGCATGCGAGCAAGTTTTCCCATGTGCTTATATGAAAGCTACCAAACATGGTTGATTAATCTGGTCCTTAAGAACGTATAGATTTCCTACGTGCGTTCTCACTGGAGTCAGTTCTTATTCTGGGAAGATAGAGAAACACTGCCCTCCTTACCTGGCACTGCCTTCCTGCCAGGTAAGGAAGCCAGGCCAAGGAGGGTGTTCTTGTTATGGAGATAGATGCTATTTGCAACTGAAGGTGTTGATGCCCCCAGGAGCCCCTTGATATATTTTCAGGGAGGCACTGAATGATAACCGTCTGAGAACATGAAACATCTGAATGAGTTTGAATAGTTTATAAGAATCAATAAAATATTTAGTTTAGTCAGTTCCAATATATATCAACTCCCCTTAGTCTTAGGAAATGTTTTTCCCCCAATTACACACTACAAGCATATGTGACTAATTCCTTGATCATATAAGAGAAATTATCCAGTTGATAAATATTGTCTGTGAATGATATAAGAAGAGAGAAGCAGATGAATAATAAAACTGATTATTCAGCATCACATCTGTGTTCCAAAAAGTAGTTAAGATGTACCATTGTACTTTAAATTATCATCCATGAGGTGTTTCATGGAGAGTTCCTCTCTGGGACTGTGTTTAGGTAGTAAACATAAGAAAATATGCTAACAGATGACAAATTAATCAATAGCACAGCACTGAAGAAGAAAGCCTTTAATTGGAGACAGTTACATATTCAGCTACAGATGCTAATCTTTTAATTCTCAGAAAGTCTCCGGTCAATCACCCAATGTTTAAGACCCAGAGGAACAATGTGGTTTGTGGCTGGACCTGCGTAATTGAGAGAAAAGTTGGATACATTTTTGTTTAACAGAATTATCCACGTTGGATTTCTACCAATGCCCAAGGTTACTTTCAGAGCATATTTGGCTTCCAGACCGAGCAATTGGGTAAAAAAGGGAGATTCTTACCATGGATTTGGGTTTGGAGGCTTAGAGCCAGTTTCTCTTTTAAGACGTGCAAACCTCCAATATACATTCAAATAAATGATAGCAAACCAGTCTTGGTGTGAGCTGAGAAAAACTTGCAAGTGGAGCCAATGGTTTCTGGTGGCAGAGTGTGGGAGATGTTAAAACAGCTTATGCAGCTGTTTCAGCTGTGATTCAATAATGGCCTTTCTCTGACTTTATTGCAAAATTCTGAGGTAATTTGATGACTTCAGTGTAGAAAAACAGTACAGTTTAAAAATGCTTATGGGAAAGTGGAAAAAGGTGCAGAGAAAACAAGGACAGTCTTATTCATGGAGGAGACTCTTGCCAATGTGAGCTGCTCGGGGTTCTCAGGGATTATTGCTCTTATATAAATCAAAAGGCTCCATAAACTCCATTTATTAGAAGCACACACATTCTCAAGCTCGTTCACATATGTGCATCCCAGTTTAAATGTTTTATTATTTGATTCCCCATTAAATGATTATTCTTCATAAGACCTGTTAAGGATTAACTGGGCAATTCTAGGAGTTAAAGGTAGATGTAAATGAAAGTCAGATCTCTTCATTTGCAGATGCTAATCAATTCTGCATAACTAAGCATTATCATGTGAAGATTGTCGGAAACTTCATAAAGCAGACATTTTTCATGCAGCTGTGATCAGTGAGTTTCGCGTAGTGGAGAAAAACACCATTTGCATATGCAAACCAGTACAGCTTGAACAATGTCTTAATTGTTGTTATTTAAATGAGGAGTAATTAATTAGCATTCATACAACATGCTAGCTTTCACTTAGTTAATTGTATAGATCCAAATTTCAAAATAAAAACCACACATCTTTGGCTCCCATTTGCCAAATTCAACATAAGCTGAGAAATGTTAAAGAGAGAAGCTTGTCAGAGGGAATTCCCCTCTGGTAGGAACCATTCCTCTCTCACTATTGCTCCGGCTATATATCTTGAATAATCTTTTTTCTCTTTCTTTCTGAAATAAAACTAGAGAACTTAAAAAAATAAGATAAAAGTAACTATGAAGAGAGATCCAAAACACAAAAAGATAGCAATGGAACACAATTCAGAGTTCAAATTTCTGAACCAAGATTACTTGCACTGAGGTTGAATTGCCTTCCTCACTTGCAAGACAACTGGTTCTCCTTCCTTGCTCTGACACCCAGCTCCTTTGCCAAGAAGAGATTCTTGGCATGTCCCAAATTCAGTGCAGCCACTTGCCTCAGGTTACTGGCATTGCACAATTTTCCTTGATGGTTCCTTTTTTTTTTAAGATTTTTTTTTTTATGTGGACCATTTTTAAAGTCTTTATTGAATTTGTTACAATATTGTTTCTGTTATATGCTTTGGTTTTTTTGGCCTTGGGGCATGTGGGATCTTAGCTCCCCGACTAGACCAGGGATCACACCCGCACCCCTTGCACTGGAAAGCGAAGCCTTAATCACTGGACCATCAGGGAAGTCCCTCCTTGATGGTTCTTGATGGTACTTCACCTAGGAATCCTCAAGGAAAGTGAGCAAACGCTATGGATTGGTTCCTTCACCTGCCTTCCTAGAGCGGAGGCTGGGATGCTAAAGATTACATCTCCTAGAACTCCCTTGCACTTAGGTTTTCTGGATGTGATGTAGGTCTGCTGAGCATAAACATTGGCTTGGGACTTGAATGTGATATGGACAACGACCCTCCTTTCTGTCTGTTTGGGTCCTAGCAGAGCTAGTGTGGTTCTGGGACCAGTGAGCATGCAGGCAGCCTTCAATCTCTGGGCTGGCAGCCTCCTGACATCGGACTGTGGCAGAGGCAAGAGCTGCCAGATACTGCAGTGTAATTTAAAAGTTGTTCTTAGAAGTACAGCCCGGAGTTTGTTTCTGCAGCTTTCCTAATGATTCTGGAATGTGTTTAACAGCCCGTGATAAAGGCCTTTTCTTACTTAAACCCGCTAGCGTGGAGTCTATTCTCTGCAACTGAACTTTTACCCTGATAATAATTAGTATCAGTACTCCCAGAAAAGTGGGGAATTTGGAGATGGTGGTCTTATCTGGTTGGATTTGAAAGTAACAGGGATATCCTACCTAGAGAATATGAGCTATGTTTTTTACTCTGCCAGAAAGCTTAATGAAAAAAATATACGATGAGTTCAGGGTTTAACATCTATTTTTAAGAACCAGAGAACCAAGGAACGTCTACAGATGCTCTAAAAACCTCTCGTGTCTTATAGCCACAGGCTGATGCAACTAGAAATCAGATGAGGTCTGCCTTCGTGGGTCTCTGAGTTACATCGAAGGTCCTCTCCGGCCTCACATTATCTTCTTTTGTGAAAGTAGGACAACATTGGGAGAGAGAGGATTGGAAGGAGGATATTTGGGCAGATTCCAAGCTTAAATGAAGTTTCCTCACCTGCAGAAGCAGATCCTCCTCCCCCGTTGCTTTATGTCACGCGAGCACCTGGGGTGGTGACCTAACGGGGGATTCCTGGTTTCTCTATTCTGACAATGCTAGAATCAGGCTCCCCAGCAAGACTCAGGGAGGGAGTTTCAAGCCTGACCTGGGAGGAGAAGTCTCACACACTTCAGGAATTGCAAGACTTGCTCATTATATCAGCAGAAACCAGGGGAGAAGGGGTGGGAGTGGATTCTAAATGGCATAACCCAGGAAGAAAGGAACGCCATTTTACATTAGGCTGAATTTATCAAACAGGGCACTTACTGGAGGTTCTGGATTCAGTGTGTGAGCTCGCATAGCTGAAAATGGTTCTCCATATTTGCTTGGAGGAATGACTGAAACGCAGACTCAGATGAAAGGGCTTTGAGACGCCAGAACGCCTTGGCTTAAGGCAGACGAAGGAATCAAAAGATTTACGGAGATAGAAATGCTGCAGTGGGTTTATTATGTTGAATGTGCTCACTCACCCCCTGTATTAGTTACCCTTTGCTACTGTAACATATCACCATGAACTTAGCGGTCGAAAACAACACAAAGGTATCTCATCGCAGTTCTGGAAGTCAGGGGTCCTAAAATCAAGGTGTTGGCAGGCTGTGTTTCCTCTGGAAGCCCCGGGGGTTGGAGGGGGGGGGGCACCGTGTTCTTACCTTTTCCACTGTATTCCTTGATTCACGGCTCCTTCCTCCACCTTAAGAGCCAGCAGGGTTGCATCTTCAAATCCGCCTCACACACACCCATATCTCTGCTCTCATCCTCACAGCTCCTTTCCTAACGCTGACTAGTCTGTTTCCCGCTTACAAGGACTCTTGTGATTACATTGGGCCCACCTGACAATTCAGAATCATCTCCCCATCTCAAAATCCTTAACTTGATTACCCCTGCAAAGTCCCTCTTGCCAGGTGAGGTAACAGGTTCACAGTCTGGGGATTCGGATGTGGACATCTTTGTTGGCAAAGATTCTGTCTACCATACTCCCTAACTATGTCCCCTAAGAGGCGCCAGAGGGTTTGTCCTTCCCCAAGGCATTGAGAAGTATGTACACGAGGGAAAGGTAAGTGTCTTTAAAAAGCGCTGAAGGTCAGGCCTCTGTAGGCTGGAGGTGGAAATGCTCTTCTGAAAAGGGCTCACTGGAATCTGCAGCAACAGATAGAGGCTAGAGGCAGCTCCTAACTGGCCAGAGCCAAGGTGGGCGTGGCTACCAGTTTTCCTGAGGAACCCAACAGCTTCCTGGGAAAGAACTCATCTTAAGAGATGAGAGTAAGGAACATAAGATCTAGAAACAAAACTAACCTTTGCTGGGAGACAGAGGGGCAAAGTTCTGTCACTCCGACTCGTTGCCCAGCCCGACTTCCATGATTGCTCAGGAAAAAAGGGGTTGAAAATAAACATCAACAATTGATTGAAAAGCCAAAAGGAAACAATAAGGACTGGGAGAGGTTTTTGATTGTTTTTAATTCAGGGAAATGTGATAAGAAAGGTAGTGCATCTACCAGCTGGTGGCCCAGGCACTGGGGGCTGCCTCCATGGTGTCGGAACCAGCAGAGCTCCAGCTGTGGCAGGTGGAGGTCTCAGGGCCATCATGGTCACATTGATGGATTCAGGTGCTTAATCTGTAGCAGGAGATGGAAGACATCCTCTGAAGGCTCACAGAAGTAGGTACGGAGCAGACTTTCAGAAGGACTGAGATTACATTAGAGAAAAGATCATCCCCAGAGAAATATTACTAACATTATGTGCCATTGATCACTCTTCACGTGCCAGCCTGGACTAAGCCCTTTACATGCATTATATAATTGAATCGTTATTTTCTCAATTTGTGGGGAGGCGGTAAATGAGGCTTAGAAAAGTTAAGTGCTTTGCCTGATTACCCCCAACTGGGAAGTGATTATCCCTTGGTCCTTCTGTACAAAGTTCAACCATTTCACCGCATTCTACCTTATAAACGTTTCCCCCAGACCTGTACAGCTTATGGAAATCAAGTTACGCTCTACGTGGGAACGGAGGTTTGAGAAGGTGAGTAACTTGCCAGGGGTCCCATGGGCTTTTATGGAAGAACAGGGACCAGAATCGAGGTTTCTGACTTCCAGCCTACTGTTCTTCTGGCAATAACAGACTATTGGATTATAGACTCACATGTGAACAAAGCTTAGGAAGTGAGATCAGCCTCGTCTACATGTGATAAAACAGACCACAGATACCCCCAGCCCTGTGACATCCGGTTACAAGTTTACCCTGAGATGAGAAGCAGCAAAGACCTGTATGTGATGTGTCCTCTGCTTTCCCATCCACCAGGCTCACACGTGTGACCCAGCAGCTGTGCCACGTGATACTCACCTGAGGGGGCTGATGCTCGCTCAGAGCTGCAAATATCCATGTGCGTAAGTTTGACAATATCATACTGAAAAAAACACAAGTAGGGTAAAGATGAATCCATACAACATGATATAACATATAACGTTGAAAAATGTAAAGCAACGCTATGTAGCTCTAAGAATCTGTGCATCTATAATTTAAGTATAAAGAAATGCCTAGAGATGAAAACCCTCACCTCGAAGAGGGTGGTTCTCTTGGGTGGAAGCTGATTGCAGGAATGGGAGCATAAAGGGACAAGATGGATAGAACAGTGCCTTGAAATCATGGCTGCAAATCTGATGAAGAATTTGGCTTTTTCTGGACAATTTTATCCAGGGTTCCAAGAGCCATTTTCAGTGTTGGGACCAGTAGGGGTGGGGAGAGGGGAGGAAAATCTTGGCCGTGACCCAGCTATGTCTAGAAAAACGGGAAATTTGCCCTGACAGTTTTTTCCTCTATTGTGCAAGGCAGGGCCAAGTGATGTCATTGGGACACGCAGATGTCTCTGACCTCTTCTTTGACTAGTGCCAAGAAAAATGATCTTTGCAATCGAGTGACGTTCCTTCCCCCAACCCAGATTCAGCCCTCTACCATTTCTATGCCTGTGGTCACAGGCCAGATTCCTGGAAACTCAAGAAACCTTTTTATTTAGAGAAATTGTGTCCTGTTGATTTCAGCAGTAAAATGGAATGCTGGCTTATCTCCAGGATATTATAAAGGCTGGTTTGCATCTCACTTCTGTTACCAGGGGGCACATACACACACATAGCAAATTAATTAATTCCTCCTTACCTTTTTAAACTCATTTGTTTATTCATTCATTTAAGGAGCAAATATTTGTTGAGTAACTACTCAGAGACCACAGAAACAGAGATTAAAGACACAGCTCCTGCCCTATAGGTCAGTATAGACAACAGAGATGACAAAGTAGGGACCAGACAGCTATAGCTCGACATTGTGCAACCATGGTGATAAGAAGAGAGGAAGATGGGACCCCAAGAAGGATCACCTGACATAGGAGGGCTGTTCTGGGAAAGTTTCAGAAAAAGGACCACATGAGATGTGTCTGAAGGAGGAGTGGGGGTTAGCCAGATGGAACAGAGCAGCAGCAATTTTTGACAGAGAAGCAGGCGGGAAGCCAAAGGGCTGGGAGAGAGCAAGGTGCATTCTGGGAACTGCCAGAGCCAGGTCTCAGCCAGGATGATGTGAGATGGGTCCTAATCAGGACCATGCTTGTCCTTAATTCCCCCAGGGAAGCATGCATACAACAAAAGCTCCTGTATATGTAACATAACATGTATGTTACATGCCGGGCATTGTACTTGCAGTTTACACATATTCATGTTAAATTTCTACAGAACTCCATTTTATAGGCAAGGAAGTGGTTTAGACAAGATTTGATCCTGGTTTGCCTGCCTTCCCGTATCTGCTCTTTACCCTGTTGCCACACGGGATTGTAAGGTCCACCCCGCCTACCGCACAGATACTGTGACAATCAGATGATACACGGTGGGTGAGAACACTTGGAGAACTAGAACTATACAAACCTTTAAGAAGAAAACTAGGATTGGTAATAATGCACTGATAATTCACACTGTTTCCAGCTGTTTTGAGGCCAGGGGTCTGAGGTAATAGACAAAGGAAAGAGGCAGCTTCCATTAAAGTACATCTTCTTAAATGTCCCCAAAGCAGAGGCTGCCTCTGCTCTCGTTTACTTACATGCAAAATCATCTCTAGAGGATTTATTAGTTTGTGAGCTTTATCTTGGGGCATTCAAGCTAGTGTGATTTCCCATCTGGGCTTATTGTGTAGCAGTACTGACATCACCCGTAGTGAGGGGCAGGGGTGGAAATCTCAGGAATTGGAAGGGTGATTGGACACAGCACCTTCTGAATTCATATTAATAAAATGAGGTTTTCAAATGAAACCCAGGGTTGGGAAGAAATGGATATTGTTTCAGCATAACATGGCCAGGAACTTACACTGGGGGCAAGACCGGCTTCGTAATTTGCAAGGTCTGATGCAAAATAAAAAATGCAGGATCCCTTGTTCCAAAATTATTTGAATTTCAAGATAGAGACAGGAGAACATTCCATCACGTGTTGTCCTTCTGAGCCTGGGGTCCATGAAGCCATTCCCACTATAAATTATCAATTTCCTGCGTAATCTGGTGAAGGGTGTTGGTAGACACTAATCCTTGTAGTGAAAATGATTTGTTTGGAGGCAGTTAGGATGGGCCAGTGAAAAACAAGAAGAAAAGGGGCAACCTGTATGGGAATTTGAGAAACCTCACTCCCTCATTCTTCTTCTTTACTTTCAGGTTGCAAATTTTCCCTTCCCTCTACTAAGTAGATATGTTACCAGCCCCTTTGTTAATCCATTCCAATGACACACAGCTTTTATTGGAAGAACTTCCTAATGGCTAAACTAGATTAGTGCCACTGCAACAGAAGGTGAACCCTTTTTGCCTGGTTCTTAGAGGAAATCAAATAGCTACGTATCCTGTGCTTGGCTTTCAAAGTGTTCATAATCTGAACTTACCTTTCCCAATTTCCAGTTCTTCCAGGTGTGCATTTTGTCCCCCTGCCCAGGTGATTATGTCTCTGTTTCTCGAATTTGTTTTTTTTAATGCAACTTTGGTTTTGGTGCACTGTGTTTACCATGGGGGTGAGAAAACCATCCTCCCCACTAGGCTTCTCACACCCACCCACCCCCTTTACTGACCCAACACTTACCCAACCCAAAATTTATTATTTTCTGGGTGAATATGATCGCTCTGGTAACACAGTGAATTGGTTCAGTATGGTATCCATCCAACCCGTAGTTATTCGGCATTATTAAATGTCAGGAGCTGTGCTAGGTGTTATATAAGAAGTGATGAACAAAGGAAGTTTGAAACTTACATTCTATTGATGGCGACAGACATAAAACAAATAGTCACAGGAATAAACATATAATGAAAATATACAGTAAGTGCAATGAGGGAAAAGAACAAAGTGCTGTGAACAAAGGTCAGTTGATACTTTGACTGCATGGTCTAGGAAGCCCATTATTTATAGGAGATAATTTAGCCAAGACTTAAAAATAAGAAGGAACTAGCTTGGCAAAAATCTGGCATGGGAATAAAGAGTGGTCCAGGCAAAGTGTGATGATCCCAAGGTACGAATTTATTTTGTGAATCTGAGGATCTGAAAGAAAGTTAGAATGGCCAAAGCACTGAGAATTGGGGATCAAATTTAGAGAGGCAAGTAGGGTCCAGAGAACATAGGTGGAAACAATAGGATGTATGGGTGCTGAGTAATCAAAATAGTGGACTGTGCCGGTTATTAAGCTAATGTTTCTTAGCTCCAAAGCCACCCTTACACACTTGATTTTTTTTTTTTTTTGATGTTAAGATGGAGACTCTTCAAAACCATATTTCTGCTTTGTCAGCTCCCAACCTGTTAGGCTCTGGCAAAAGGAGACATTAAAGGAATATTGGAAAGCTGGAGGGTAAGAAGAGACCTGTTCTTTCTTGTTCCTGCCAGCATTAATTCAGCAAAGGTTCTACATCTAGTATGCGACAGTGAATTTCAGTTTGCAGTTTTCCTAACAATCTCAGATTCAGCTTCATTTCCACCTCACCCCCAGCCTGAGATACCAGCAACAGCTAGCTGGGGACTCCTCCTTAGAGGCCTAAGTCCCTGCTCCATGGAATATCCCATCCAAGCGTCTCATAATCTGAAACTTATAGTAATTCCAACCATATCCCTGTACTTAGCCCTAGAGCAGTAGCTGTTTCCTTCACTTACAATCTTTGTGATGTCTCTGTGTTTCCTTTCCAGATTATCTAACATTTGGTTAATATTTTTTATATTAAATTCTTTCTGTTAAAATAACTAATGTGGTTTCTGTCTTTTGACTAGATCCTAACTGACACAGGTGAAGTTAGGAAAAGGAGACAAGAATGATTTTCATCTTTCTAACTTAAGCTGGGTGAATGAAAATGCCATTTATTATGATGGGAAGACTTGCATAAGAAAACTTTGATATGTGGGAAAAGCAAAGGTTCAGTTTTGGACATATGAAGTGTGAAATGCCTAGGAGACATCTAAGTGAACATGTCACATTAGCAGGTGAATAGACAAATTTAAATCCTGGATGTATGGCTGGTAGAAGCAGATGAACCTACATGGGAGACAGAAAGTTTGGAGAAAAACCAGGAAATTGTTATGGTCTGGAAGCCAAGAGAACAAGGTGTTATGAGAAAAAGATTAACGGAATAGATTTGGGAACCCAGAAATAAACTCTCACATTTATGGTAAGTTGGTTTTTAACAAGATTGCCAAAACTATTAACTCAATGGGGAAATAATAGGCTTTTCAACAAATAATGATGGGACTACTGGATATTTACCTGCAAAAAAATGGAGTTGGACCTCTATCTCACACCATATATACTAATTAACTCAAAATGGACCTAAATGCAAGAGTTAAGACTTAAAACTCTTAGAAGAAAACACAGGAGTAAATCTTTGTGACTTTGGATTAGGCAATGGTTTCTTAAATATGACACCAAAAGTATAGGCAACAAAAGAAAAAAATAAATTGAACTTCATCAGAATTAACAACTTTTGTATTTGAAAGGACACCATGAGGAATGTGAGAAAATAACCCACATACTGGAAGAAAATATTTGCAAGTCATATATCTATTAAGGACTTGTATCTAGAATATATAAATAACACAACTCAATCATAAAAAGACAAGTAACTCACTTTAAGAAATGGGCAAAGGAGTTCAATAGACATTTCTCCAAAGTAGAGCTGAACTTGACCTATAAATGCATGAAAAATGCTTATTCGTCATCAGGGAAATGCCAATCAAAACCACAATGACATAAAACTTCATATCCACGAGGATGGCTATAATCAAAAAGATGGAAAATGACAAGTGCTGGTGAGGATGTGGAGAAACTGGAACCTTTATTCATTGCCAGTGGGAACGTAAAATGGTACAACCACTTTGGAAAACAGTCTGGCAGTTCCTCAAAAGATAAAACATAGCGTTAACATTTGACCCAGTAATTCCACGCCTAGGTATATACCCAGTAGAAATGAAAAGATAAATAAAACATGGTATGTCCACTCAATGGAATATTATTTGGCTATAAAAAGGAATGAAATACTGATATAAGATACAGCATGGATAAACTTTGAAATCATGCTATGCAAAAGAAGCTAGTCACAAAAGATCACATATTGTACAATTTTATTTAAATGACCTGTCTGGAATAGATAAATCTATGGAGACAGGAAGTAGATTATTGGCTGCCTCAGGTTGGGAGGAGGGCTGGGGAGGTTAGGGAGTGATGGCTAGAGTACAGGATTTATTTTTGGGGTGACAAAAATGTTTTAAAACTTGTGGTGATGGTTGCACAGGTCTGTAAATATTCTAAAGAACATTGAATTATATGCTTTAAATGAACTATTTGTATGGTATGTAAATTGTATCTCAATAAAGCTGTTACAAAAATCAATATTCTCGCAGCAAAAAATAAATAAAAGATGGGATGGTGAATTGCAGAAAATGCTGCTCAAAGGGTAGAAAATAGTCAACATCTTTGGTAACCTGGAAGACAGTGGCCACTGGGACAACAGCAGGCTCAGTGAAGTGACAGACATGAAAATCAGTTTGGGGTAAACTGAAGAGTGAGGAAGTGGAAACAGTTTGTGGAAAGAGACTATTTCAAGTGGTTTTTCTGTGAAAAGGGTCAAAGAGATGCTTAACATCTGGAAGGAGCTATAAGGTCAAGAGTTTATTTTTCATTTTGTCTTTAAGATGAGAGATACTAGAACATGTTTTCATACTGATGGAAGTGACCTGGTTGAGAGAGAAGTTGATGATGCAAGAGAAAGGGGATAAAGGACATAAAGGATTGAAGTCTGTAAGGGATAAGGCTAGAGGGATCCAGGCCACAAGCAAAGAAGTTGCCAGTGATAAAAGGAGGGTGCTTCTTTCATGTTAACAGAAGGCAAGAAAGGAAAGTTCAGCTCAATTGCAAATAGGTTTATAGATTTGGCGATGGGGATGTGAGGGAGTTCCTGAAGTATGAGGCGAGTCATCCAAAAGTGAGAGCATTAGGGAGAAGGCATGGAGGGATGGTCCGTGTATGGTTTGAGGAGAGAGGAAAAGGTATGAACCCATTCTTGGGGGAAGCTGGTAGAGCAAGCTCACAAGAGACGCCTCTTAGGGTTCCCACACCATGATGAGCGTTTATTTGAGATTATGATCATGAGTTCAAAATGAGGCCAGTTGAACCTGGCCAGACCCCAAATGTTGGTGTGGGTTGAAAAGTTGGTGAAAATAATGATTTGGACTTGCCTAAGGTCATTTTCACTTTGTTTTATTATTTCCTCACCAAAAACGAAAAGTAAAGGAGACTTTTTAAAAGATAAACATTTTTTTAATGGGGAAAGTGATCATAGCTCCCTGGGGTTTCACAGAGATGGACTCAAGATTCAGGGGTACCCAGGAATCAAGATCCTCCAGGTAAGAGAATCCTTTCTCCCTTCTTTGGACTTGGAGAGACAGGTGGGGAGTGGTGGTGATGTCAGCCCATGTCACTGGGACCCAGATTCTGGGTTCTGAGCTCATAATTCCTTGCTGGGTCCAGTTACAAAACCAAGTTCTCCCATGTTTTATTTCTTGCCTCACCTTTGGGTCTACTTAATGTCTTATGGCATTAGACATGTCCCTACTGAAGTCCGGTCATGTGAATTTCTTCAGAAACACTCAGATGCCTAAGGATGACAGTGAGGGGAGAGGATGGTCACCAGGCTGATCTCTGTTGTTTTACTTTAAAAACACTTTAGAATAAACAGTAAGATACATGTGCGTGTTCGTTGAAGCTACACTCTAGGACCGAGTTTCTCAAATGGAATCCTGTGGGTGTGTTTAGCTAGTGATTTTGTGAGAGGTGGTGAATGCAGCAGTAACCACCATTCTCTGAACTTGGCATGCCATTGAATGCTGGTGTTCCTAGTGACCTAGCAGCCCTGGAAGAATTTCCTTCAGCCCTATTGTATGGCAGTAACAGTGGGGTTGTGTTTATTCGCTTGCGTCCATTCTTATTTTCTATGCAAATTGGAGAGGCTGTTGATAATTGGTTAGTGCCATATTGCATGTAGTGGAGGACCCTATACTGGAGATATCAGCCTCTCCCTCAGGAATCACCTCTCCTACTCCCGATTGATGTACTGGAGCAAACAAATTGTACCCAGTGTAGAAACAGGAAATTGGATGGACTTTTCACTGCAAAGAAGGAATTGTTATGTGTTGCCACCCAGCTTCTCCTCCTGCCATCTTGCTGTTGTAAACACTGTGAGATGTGGATTATGCGGGTTAGAAGAGAATTTTATTGTGACATTTTTGTATTTTTTGCAATTTTGGTTCAGCTTTTCATCATGCACCCTGTGCTATAATTTATTGCACGTATATTTTCAAACAACACGTCTGAGGTATCATGTGGTGATTTTTTGAAAATGACATGTGAGATGGAAGAGATTTCCAGATCTAGACCTACACAATTCCAATGAAGTGATGAAGTGATGAATTACAATCTTCTGAGTCATTTCATCGCATCAAAGGGCACAGAGGAAGTCTGTCTGTTCGTGTGTACAATGAAAACTGCTTATCAATGGATTTTACAGGTCATCCAAGGTGTCCCAACCCATTTTGTGTTCTCTGTGGCAAAGAACTGATGAAGGCAGAAATGACTCTAGCAAAATTGAAAAATACTTTATGTGAAATCTGAAAAGTAAAGGTACTATTTAAACAGCCTTCAGAATCTCAAAACAAGCAGTGTAAGACATTCATGAAGAAGAGTCTCTTTCAGTAAGATGGCTCAGGAAGCAGTTTTTTAGAAGCAGAACTTAATGCCTCCAAAAGGATGAATTATGCCTTTGGTGAGAACCAGCACATAAAATTATACTGAGTTAAATGCTAGGACAATTTACAGTGTAAGAAATGGAAAAGCTTCCAATCTCAGACAGTATGAGTGGTTGACATATTGGTGACAAGCTACTGGATGCTGAAAAGGTTTTGTATAATAAACTGATGAAAACAGCATCTTCATCTAGCTTGACACCAATCATGTCATTCATAAGGTTTGTAAATAATGACGAAATTCAGAAAACCTTGTCAGCTACAAAAACCTGCTCAAAACAAGCCAAGGCCAGGATATATTTTCTGTTTTGTCTTCATATCTTGAAGCAAAGCATCTAATTTGGAAGAATTGTGTTAGAGTCTGTACTGAAAGTACCTTATTCATGGTTCACCCTGTGAGAGGTTTCCCTCTTTAGGAAAACAAGAATACCCTGACATCTTCATAACACATTGATTTGTTGGTAAACAGGTGCTTGGGTCAAAAACTGCTGGAGGGGAAATGGAAAAAGTTTTGGATGATGATACAAATATGATTAGTTTGATTAAGCAAAGATCAATTCAATTGGAGATTTTTAAAAAAAAAATG
Organism: Balaenoptera acutorostrata; assembly: GCF_949987535.1. NCBI lineage: Eukaryota > Metazoa > Chordata > Mammalia > Artiodactyla > Balaenopteridae > Balaenoptera > Balaenoptera acutorostrata. Next base: position 25,292,988 of record NC_080066.1, on the reverse strand, counting down.
AGTGAAAACTCCAATAAAAAATGTATCTCCTACAAACAGAAATTTCACTAGTGTGTTTTAGGGGTAATCTGAAGAATACAGAAGACCAGATTTTGCAGAATGCTTCGAAGATGAAGGATGGCTACTGACACTCGCCAAATTGGAAGATGTTTTTCATCATGTGAATCAGCTGAACAAGTCTTTGAAAAACCCTGGAGATAATGTTTTCACTCCAAATTTTGGGATTTAGAAGAAAACTGAATTTTTGGAAAAATAATGTTGTAAAAGAAAATCTTGAGATGTTTTCCTTGCTCCTTGGGCCTAAGGCTATCAACAAATGTCAATCTTGCTGAAAAGGACCTGGAAGAATGAAGAATAAAATTGACCCCTATTTTCCCTGTCTTAAACACAAGTGCATGACCAGGCGAGGGAGCATTTCTCTAACTCTTGCTGGGGTGAGGACACAGTTCTGAGGGAAGAAAGAATTCCGTGCATTGCAGCCCGATTGCATATTCTAGGTGAGGTTTCCTGATCTCTCCTTTTCTGTGTAAGAAGCGTGTCACAAGTAAACAATGGATATTTTGCTGCAGTTTTCAACTCCTTACATAGAAGAGCAAGCTTTGTTTTGTATCACAAGCACCAAGGGCAAAAAATCATTGCATTTCAGTTGAAAATGAAATCTGATTCGGCTCAGAATTTAATTTTCATGCAGCACCAAACAAACACAGGTTTCACTTTAAAGAAGTAAATTTCATTCTTTATTTTCAGTTTCAAAAATAACACTTTGTAAATGCATGTATAGGCCTAACAAAGAGACGAAAAAATCAACACATAACTTTGTAACTGCTGGGTCTGTATTTGAGCTTGACTGTGTCACTCAGTATGAAAGTCTGTTTTTCAAAGTGTTACCTCAAATCATTTCTTAGCTATACTTTTTTTATAAATTTATTTTATTTATTTATATTTATTTTTGGCTGTGTTGGGTCTTCGTTTCTGTGCGAGGGCTTTCTCCAGTTGCGGCGAGCGGGGGCCACTCCTCATCGCGGTGCGCGGGCCTCTCACTGTCGCGGCCTTTCTTGTTGCAGAACACAGGCTCCAGACGCGCAGGCTCAGCAGTTGTGGCTCACGGGTCCAGCCACTCTGCGGCATGTGGGATCCTCCCAGACCAGGGCTCGAACCCATGTCCCCTGCATTGGCAGGCAGATTTCCAACCACTGCGCCACCAGGGAAGCCCTTGAGCTATACTTTTTATTCCTATTGCTTTGGTTTGTGGTTTCAGAAGCTTTGCTATTTATTGTTTGTCAATAAATGTTCATGCTGTAGATAACCTTTACTAAAGTAAATTGGTAATCTTGGAATAAAATCTATCGAACCATCAAATTTAGAAAAATTAAATTCTATTTTGGATTAATTCATTAGATTTGCTTTATGAGGGTTTAATTTTTTTTGAAAAGGGAAGGAAGAGCTTCATTTTGAGAAAGGTTAAAAACTAAGCATAACTTGTCTGTCTTGCCTTTTTTTCCAGCAAAGATTGGTTAAAAAGTCATTTTTAGTTTTAAACAAGGGAAACAAATTTCCATGTGCATGTACCATATGACACATATATCATACCTCTTTCACATCTTGTATCCTGGAAATCATTTAAAGGGTTCCTCCAGATTCAAAAGATTGACGAAGTCTGCTCTGGGGGGGGTAGTCAGTTGTCATCTTAGAAATTCACCTTTCAGGGGTGTTAAAAAGGCCACATTTCATAACATTAATACCACAAGGAATTTCGCTCTTTTTAAGCCCTGATCAACACTAGGCTTTTTGTCTAATTAGCATAATAAATGTTAAGGACACATTTTTATTTGTAAATTTATAGGCTTATGAATTAACATCATTGTTGGAAATGGGCTCTCAGTGGTGAGATCAGTGGTATTCAAGATATATGGTTGGCCTAAAATATTTTGGAGACATCACTAACACTTACAGGGGCGAAATAGATCTCTAAGTGGACCTGAGTCTAGACATTGGTCAAAAGTTTTCGGATTGTGTGACAAACATAAGGATGGCAGAATCCTGTTTCTTCAATGTTTTGTCTGTGTCAAGTTAGTTTCATGCAAGATGCAGACAGACCTTTAAAAGGTCAGAGAGCTGAACTTACAGAACTCTTCCAACCTGCTTGCTAATAAGTGATTGTATACAAAATGTCCACATGTGCTGAGGTCTTTGATCTGTGACCTGATTTTATTGTAACCAAGTGGTAGATTTGGGAGGAAGTAGCCAACACTCACCCACTTCAAACTTTCCCTACTACTGTTATCTATCAAAAATAACCAACAATTTTGCACAGTTACGTTTAGGTGAACATGGCTCTCTATTTGCAATAGTTGAGTTCATCAACGGATGGTGTTTTGCAAGGTCAGTGGGGTGTAGGAAGAAAGGGCCATGAGATTTGAAGTGTTAGCAATGGGACTGATTGTGCTATGGATCTAGAGAATATAAATTAAAGGAGGGATGGGAAGCCAGGAGGGTGCTTACCTGCTGGGAAAATACAGTGGAATCAGGTGATTGATAAGAAAAAATTGGTGTCATGTTCTCTTTAATGCTTTTCCCATTCGGAAAAAAAAAAAAAAAAAAAGAATTTCAGTAGTGTGACCCCAGATTAAACCTCAAGACTGTCCTAAATAAAGGGACCAGACCTTTGATGTAATCCTTTCCTGTTCATTATGGTAACTTGCTTATCCATCCTGCAAATAGGGATTCTCTGAAAAGAAATCGTAGTCTAAGGCCCATTTTTTTCCTTCATGGTTCCTTTTCTTCCATGCATAGATGGGAAGTGCTAAGTGAATACAAAGATGTTTAGCAGAACTTTTTAGAAAATAAAATTTGAAATTTGAGATTTGCTATAAAAATTAATCATAGGAAAGTTTCCATGGAAATGAATTTTGGGTTCACTCTATTTTATTTTACATTGAAAATGGAAATCCACACAGCTTATCATCCACATTAATGTGACTTTATTATTCCAATCTTTTCATTTACATAATTTTGCTATTCCGGGAAACTCTCAATCAGAAAAATAAAAGTTGAAATAAACTTATTACTCATTTCAAGAATTTCCATAGACTACTCTTAGAAAACATCGGACTACAGTTTATACCCCAAGACTATTTGAACCTCTTGCCTGGAAATTCTTGCATTTCTATAATCTCTAATCCTGGACTATCATATCTTGGTTTTTGCCTACTCCTAATTAAGCCCCACATTGAAAGATCTACCTTCATTCAGACTTCAAAATCTCAGAAATGTCCCAAGTGCCTCTTCTGAGATGCTAAGACTGTATGTAGTAAGAATAAATATAAGTATAAACATTTATATCAATGTTCACTTTTTTACATCAGATTATCATTTTCCTCTTTGTAAAACCATAAGCTTTTACTGGCCATTAGTAACCATTGTGGCTGAGCACTTTATAAGCACTGAGTTCTCAAAACATTATGTGATAGGTACTATTACTATACCCATTTCACAGAATGGGAAGATGAGGCTTAAAAGGATCAAATATCTAAAATAGATAACCAACAAGGACCTACTGTATAGCACAGGGAATGCTGCTCAATATTCTGTATTATAGATACATGTATATATATATAACTGAATCACTTTGCTGTACACCTGAAACTAACACGACAGTGAAAATCAACTATACTCCAATATAAAACAAAAGTTAAAAAAAAAAAGGATCAAATATCCATTCATCTGGTGATGGGCACTTAGGTTGCTTCCATATTTTGGCTATTGTGAATAATGCTGCTGTGAACATTGGGGTACAAGCATCTTTTTGAATTAGTGTTTTCGTTTTCTTTGGCTATATACCCAGGAGTGGAATTGCTGGGTCATATAGTAGTTTTATTTTTAGTTTTTTGAGGAACCTCCGTACTGTTTTCCATAGTGGCTACACCAACTTACACCCCCACCAACAGTGTAGGAGGGTTTCCTTTTCTCCATATCCTCACCAGCATTCATTATTTGTAGTCTTTCTGATGATGGCCATTCTGGCAGGTGTGAGGCAATGTCTCACAGTAGTTTTGATTTGTATTTCTCTGATGATTAGTGATGCTGAACATTTTTTCATATGCCTGTTGGCCATCTATACATCTTCTTTGGGAAAATGTCTATTCAGCTCTATTTTTAAATTGGGTTCTTTGTTTTTTTGATACTGAGTTGTATGAGCTATTTATAAAATTTAGCTATTAACCCCTTATTGGTCATATCATTTGCAAATATTTTTTCCCGTTCAGTAGGTAGTCTTTTCCTTTTGTTGATAGTTTCCTTTGATGCAGATAAATGGATAAAGAAGATGTGATACAATGGAATATTACTCAGCCATCACAAAGAATGAAATGGCTGAGTAATATTTGCAAAAACGTAGATGAACCTAGAGAGTATTATACTTATTGAAATAAGTCAAACAGAGAAAGACAAATACTCTAAGTTATCACTTATATGTGAAGTCTAAAAAATAAAACAAACACATGTATATAACAGAACAGAAACAGACTCACAGATTTAGAGAACAAACTAGTGGTTACCAGTAGGGAGAAGGAAGCGGGGAGCAGTGAGATAGGGGTATGGAATTAAGAGACACAACTACTGTGTATAAAAGAAATAAGCAACACGGATATATTGTACAGCACAGGAAAATATAGCTATTATTTGGTAATAACTTTAAATGGAGTATAATCTATGCAAATATTGAATCACTATGTTGTATACCTGAAACTATACTGTAAATCAACTATACCTCAATATTAAAAATGAAATATTTTTTTAAAAAGGATCAAATA